>NW_015390652.1:0-7043 GCF_001527695.2 Protobothrops mucrosquamatus | reverse complement strand
TTCCAGCAAGCGGGACTGGCCTAGGGGATTTTATAGGGGTTTTAATTACTTTTAAATTTGACATTCTCAAATATTTCATTTTAATCAAATTTTAACTAGGTGTAATATGTTAGCTTTTTATCATTTGTCAGCCGCCCTGAGTCCGAAAGGAGAAGGGCGGGATATAAATACAATTAATAAATAAATAAATAAATAAAGATAGAAAGACCTACACATGGATTAGAGAACCAACAAAAGTAAACAATATCATCAAGAGAGTAAAAGAATTGAAATGGAAATGGGCTGATCACATAGCAAGAAGAAGTGATGGCAGGTGGACCCAGGCAGTCATAGAATGGATCCCACTTGATAAAAAGTGTCCATGAAAGAGACCTAAAACAAGATGGATTGAGGACATCAGCAAGTATTGAGGGCCCAATTGGCAAAAGGAAGTACAGGACCATATTGGTTGGAAACATGCAGAAGAGGCCTTCATCCTGCAGGGGATAGACAATGGCTAAGATGATGATGATGATGATGATGATGATGATGATGATGATGATGATGATGATGATGATGATGATGATGATGATGATGATGATGTAGTGTATATAATACAGTATATCTTTATATATTACTTCATTGTTTGTTCTGATTTATATTTTGTCTTTTTGGTATATACTTGCCATGCCTCCAACAAGAAAAAAGTAGGTTTGGCTGAGAAATAGTGACCAGACCAAATGGTCTTCAGAGTTGAGAATTTAAGGCCGAGTGTCTCCTCTCCTAATCCAACATGCCATACATGATTCCACCATGTCTCTCAAAGCTGCTTTTCCTGAGAGATTATATTACTTCACAGCAGGATGGCTTAGATTCACTAATTAAATTAAAAGCTTATTACTGACATGTTCATATTAAATACATTTCCCTTGCTTTCCCCCCTCAGGTGGTACACTACTGCTTGTAATAATACCACCTGGGTGGTAACATCTGTGTTGCCACGCTGTGTCATTTATACAAAAATAACTTATTGATCTTTTACTATAGAAAGTAAGGACTTGATAGGAGGAAATGGTTTGTTTCTGCAACACGAATGGATTTAAAAAAAAAGAAGACATTGGAAGGGGATTCATCCAAATTTGAAACAATGCTGTACTGTATGAATTTAGGGGAATTTGCTACATATTAATTGATGCCAATTCCTGGTTTCACATAAATTTCACAAGGTTTTGGAATTCAAGATTTTCACTCTTGTTCCACCAGCCTTTGTGCACATAATTGTTTTTCCCAGAAGTATCTTTTTGTGCAACCCTTATTCAGAAAACCACACACTTCTTCTCGTTGCTTCCAGTGGAAAACTTTACGGTATTTTTATGGCCTCGCTGGAACATCAAATTTTTCTATTTCTGCTGACAAAGAAATAAGTTTTTCTAGGAGGTTGACTGGAGTCTCTATAACCTTTATACCTTCAAAATATAAGGGATGCAAGTGTCAGCCATTATTTTTTGTTCCTAACTATTGCCATTCACTCTAACTAATGCATCCAATGTCTATTTTCATTTTTATATATGTTATTAAAGATTTTTTAAATGGAACATAAAAACTACAGGTAGTCCTCAACTTACAACAGTTCATTTAGTGATTGTTTGAAGTTATAACGCCAATGAAAAAAACGATTTATGACCATTTTTCACACTTACAACCGTTGTAGCATCACCATGGATCTAAATTCAGATGCTTGGAAACTGGTTCCTATTTATGACAGTTGCAGTGTTCTGGGGTCATCCGATTGCCTTTTGCGACCTTCTGATAAGCAAAGTTAATGGAAAACTTCACAATCATGTCACTAACTTAACAACTGCAATGATTCACTTAACCATTGTGGCAAAAGTTGTAACATGCGGCAAATTCATTTAACAACTGTCTTGCTTAACCTCAGAAATTTTGGGCTCAAAATTGTACTTGTAATGCAAACTGATATAAAGTAAAAAAGAAAAGAAAAGAAAAAAGAAAAGAAAAAGCTAAAAATGCAAGTGACAAATAAAATAGAAAAGAGAGGGGAAAAAATACAAAGAAGTACCTTCTGATCTTCTTTACAGCAGTTGTAACTACAATTCTAAATTTACCTCTTATTCCACGGTTCCAACAATAGATTCTTTCTAGAATCTATCCTGTCTAATCATCAAAGCCATAAATCATAAGTTCAATTTTTTTCAGCTTTACATGAAAAGTCCATAAAGGGGAGCAATCTTTACTTTCAGATCGATTCTGAATTCCAGCTCTCGTATTTGAATTTTCTTCTTTTTTCCTCATGCTCCACCTGCCTGCCTTACGCTGTCTTCAGTATGCAGAACTCAATAATTCGCTGCCTCTTGTGTGTGTGTGTGTGTGCTCTATTGGTTCATTCTCAGTAGAAATGGGAATTCAAGAACATTGTTCATGGTTAACAGAACAAGCTTCTGCTGTTTTGGTAAAAAAACCTATAATATAGAGGCCCCAGTGAGCTTATAGTATAGGGGCGCCAATTAAGTGAAGAGGTTTCACACCATGTTAATCTTACAACATCACCAATTTCACTTCAGACCCTGGTAAGAGGAAAAATACCTGCAATGAGGAAAATGGGAAACTACATGAGAAATGAATGCCCTCATTCAACATCAGGAGCTGTGCGGTGGTATTTGTGTTAAAAGATGCATCATGGGTACATCAGAAGAGCAGCACCCATGGAAAGCAAAAAGCTGACATTTTGCAAAGTTAATTTTGCCTCATATCTCAACAAGATGTCCTTAACATCTATTCACTGGAGTTTTGTTTCAGAAAGCAAAGCAGAATCATGGTGCCTACGGGCCCTTCTGTAGGAAAGCAATTAAACACAAAAAGACAAGAATCGAAATGTTTAAAATTCTCTCTCCTTTGACTGGAGGAACGAGTTCAAAGGGAGTTTGCAAACTTTTAATTTAAACTCAATGCTAATTCTTGTCAGCTTCTGATGTTTAAAAGTGCCTGAAGCAATCAATCACAGAATGGACCTTGTATTTAATGTTATGTTGTACTGAATCTGACTTCCAAATTGCATTTTTGGTTCCCCAATATACAGTGAGTCCTCAACTTTCAACGGGACACTTAATGTCCATTCAAATTAGCGAGAGCATCCCAAAAGTAGGCTTCCAACTGCCTCCCAAAATTACGACCCTCCAATGTAGTCCCGTGATCATGTGAGCAAGATTCGCCCACATAGGAAGCAGGGACCCTTTTGGACCCTCACAAGGCCTCCACAGTCACGTGACCAACCTTTTGGTACCTCAGAAGCCACCTGCGCTTCTGAGGATCAATTTTCAAGGCCCAGGAGTTTGAATGACAATCCAGGGACTTCACAACGGATGGATGTTTTTCCTCATTGCTGTTGTGTGCAGGACCAGCAGAGCAAAACTCGTGTGTGCCTAACAAGAAACCATTTTTTTCCTCTATAAAGCAGTGACTCATGCTTGCCTTTAATGTTCCCTCGGTTTTTGCTTAACAAGTACAGTAGAAATGTGTATGTTGGCATGCACGGTCCATCCTCTGCCTAACTTTTAATTATATTTAGCAATATTGCATGTTGATTTATTGTTTTCAAAGGTTTTTTATTCCAAGATTTTCCTTCCTTTAGAGTATTTGGAAACAGAAAGTAGTCAAGTTAATGACAAACAGCTGTATCTACTGCTGTATTACTGCTGCAAGGCAAGCATTTTATTTACTGTAGTGGCCGTAGTTATCAGTGGCTATTGTTAATCTAGCAGGTTTATTTTATTATTTTTTATTTAAATGATATACAGTAGAGTTGGTAAATCCTATCTTGCTGATACTATTTAGAGGGGATGACACTTTTGGCTGGCTGCCAGTGTGGCATAATAGCTGTTGTTGATTTAGGAGCTGTATTTTATTTTTACTGTAATGTATTTTTTTTAATTTTTATTTTCTTTTAATTTTCTTTCCAATCCCTTGGAAATACTATAGAAGTAACTATATTTGCAAAATAACGTTTGGAGTATATTTCTGTTTTCTAACAGTACCAGAGGACCAAATACTGTATTGCATTTATTTTTCTTCAAAAAGAAGGGGGTAAAAGGAATTTGGATAAGGCTTTCTTGAACTAATATAAAATAAAACAGAGATTTCTTAAATGAAAAAGTCAATGCAGGTCAATGAATGCCCAATTTATATTTTTAACTTTTCATGTAGTATTGCCTCTGTCATGAAAAAAATACCGTACTTATCTGTAGCCTGTCCCTTCCTGCTCTTTCCATTGCATCCTTCAACACTAATTTAGTTTTCCTGCAAGGTTTAAGTGCTATATGCTGCAGCTCTTTGCAAAGTTAAAAAACAAAATGCAAGACAAACTGTAGAAGAGTGTTCGTTCTTTTCCATAAGAATTTGCACCCACAAATAGGTTCAGTATATCATTCTACCTCCTGTTCCTAGTAATTCCGTTTTTTATAGAAAACAACAATAAAGTTGGAAGGGACCTTGGAGATCATCTAGTCCAATCCCCTGCTCAGGCAGGAAACCGTATACCCTTCCAGACAAATGACTGTCCAGTCTCTTCTTAAAAACTTCCAGTGTTGGAGCATTCACCGCTTCTGGAGGCAGGTTGTTCCACAGATTAATTGTCCTGTCAGGAAATTTCTCCTTAGTTCTAGGTTGCTTCTCGCTTTGGTTAGTTTCCATCCACTGCTTCTTGTCCTGCCTTTTTGTGCTTTGGAGAATAGCTTGATTCCCTCTTCCTTGTGGCAGCCCCTGAGATATTGGAACACTGCTATCATGTCCCACCTCGTCCTTCTCTTCATTAAACTAGACATACCCAATTCCAACAACAGTTCCTTACATGTTTTAGCCTCCAGTCCCCTAATCATCTTTGTTGTTCTTCTCTGTACTCTTTCTAGAGTCTCAACATTAAATATTATCTGTGCTAAGTGTGATAGAACATTCCTGTCATCTGCATATACTTAACTTTAAAAAGGTGATTAAAATAACTAATGTAACAATAACATTATATACTGAAGTTTAAGTAGAGAAAATATTTCTGGTCTTTGTTATTCAACCTATGTAGTCAGGTTATATGGTTAATTCCCAACCTGATTCCCCCCCCCCCCCCCAAAAAATGCAATGCTCACATTTCTTGCAAGTGTGGTTTTTTTATAATACTTTTTATTAAAGTTTAAAAATACAAAGATTAAAAAACCTAATACAAAGAAAACATACAAAAAAATCATAAATGAAAAGTGCAGAGAGAAATAAGGGTTCATCAAGACAAGCACAGATTCTAGGAATGAGGTAGCTACAGTTCAAATCTTGTAATAAAAATTGCAGGGTTCTGTCCAGGCTGCCACAAAGAAGAGGGGGGTCAACTTATTTTCCAAAGCACCAGAAGGCAGGACAAGAAACAATGGATGGAAACTAATCAAGGAGAGAAGCAACCTGGAATTAAGGAGAAACTTCCTAACAGTGAGGACAATTAACCAGTATAACAGCTTTGCCTTCAGACGTTGTGGGTGCTTCGTCACTGGAGGTTTTTAAGAAGAAACTGGACAGCCACTTGTCAGAAATGGTACAGGGTCTCCTGCTTGAGCAGGGGGTTGGACTAGAAGATCTCCAAGATCCCTTCCAACTCTATTCTGATTGGTTCTTCAGTCTCCAAGAGTCAACACTGACTCAAAGGTACACTCCCCCAAAACCAAAACGTTCATTCTTGCAAGCAGTCAAGGTTGTAGTTTAAATCCAGGTTGGAAACTGGAAAAATGCAGATTGTTGTGGTACATTATATGCAATTATACACACATTTAAAATATCCCTTATTTAAAACAGAATAACATAGCTGGAAGGGACCTTGTAGGTCATCTAGTCCAACCCCTTGCCCAAGCAGGAGTCCCTACAATGTATATAGATATACATTTATCTATATGTATACCTTATTTATATTATCTATATTTATATTATTTATCTGCCACCCCCTTTACAGGTGGCCTCCAGTTGTTTTTTCCACTACACTAAACAAAGTTTGAGTTGCATAATAGTAATAAAGCTAAAATGACTCGCGGTTCAGACTAGCGTTGGCGATTGTTTATCTTCCTACGTGCAGTCCCGACGAGAAAGAACCGCCTTTCATCAGACAGGACTCTGGGGTGCTCAATCTTACTACGACCCTCTGCTTTCCTCTGCCTACAGAAAAGTGACGGGGGTCCACACAGAAGTCGTTGCTATAAATTGTATTAAGGTTTCCTTTCCACAAACAGCTCAGTGGAGAAACTGCAGCAAGCGTATAAATCGACCCGTCCCTTGTGGTTAGCACTAAAAGCACACCTATACAACCGCTTGCACAACGGACAGCCCCGAAAGGCTTCGCCTAGGAAAGACGAAGCCAACCTTTGGTTTCGTTTTTTGCAAGGTTTCGCTGGAAAGCCACCAAGGCGGAGTAACAAGAGTGCATCCTGGGAAGTGTAGTTCATGCAGATCGGAGCAAGAATCGCGTTACAAAGATGGCCAGTTGCAAGTAACTGTTCTCCCATCGCGTTAGCCCAGCTGTAGAAAAAGCAACAGGATTGCTTTTCAGCTAGAAATAAGATATTAACTGATCGGTAGCATCATTTCAGCACTCTTCGATGTCGGCTTTTTCAGCTGTTAATGCTACCTTGCCCTGTTTTTATTCTTAGTCGGTCTGTTCCTGCTGCTGTTTATTTGATTGTTAAACCACTTGTATTGAGGAACGAAGTATTATTACCAATAATGCAAACGCTTCATTGGCGGAAAAGGGAAGCAGAAAGACGTAGCCAAAAGGATTAATCGCATACAGAAATTATTTAAGTTTAAATGGCTTCCTAAACAGCTTAGACTTATTCAAATCCGAAATAGAAATTACTAAAAACAGCATTATGCTACAGGTTTTAACTTTTTAAACTATCACTGTTATAATTGGAATCAAATATATTAGACCCTATAAATTACAATAAGGTTAAAGGACAAGCAAGGCTATCCAGTTCTACTTGTGATAAAGAAGACAGATCCATCTTTCCCTCCCATCGGACTAT
>NW_015390651.1:32500-36923 GCF_001527695.2 Protobothrops mucrosquamatus | reverse complement strand
GCAACCTAGAACTAAGGAGAAACTTCCTGACAGTTAGAACAATTAACCAGTGGAACAACCTGCCTCCAGAAGCGGTGAATGCTCCAACACTGGAGGTTTTTAAGAAGAGACTGGACAGCCATTTGTCTGAAATGGTATAGGGTTTCCTGCCTGAGCAGGGGGTTGGACTAGATGACCTCCAGGGTCCCTTCCAACTTTATTATTGTTATTGTAACAGTTCATTTAGTGACTATTCAAAGTTAGAACGGCATTGAAAAAAGTGACATGACCACTTTTCACACTTATGTCCACTGCAACATCTCCATGGTCAAGTGATTTATATCTGAACACTTGACAACTGACTCACATTTATGACGATTGCAATGCCCCAGAGTCACGTGATCCCGTTGCAACCTGTCGAAAAGAATAGTCCCTGGGGAAACCAGATTCACTTAACAACCGCATTACTAATTTAACAACTGCGGTAATTCTGTTAACAAAAGTGACAAGAAAAGTTGTAAAATGGGGCAAAGCTCACTCAACAACTTAGCAACATAAATTTTGGGGCTCAATTGTGGTCATAAATTGAGGACTACCTGTATTTGACAGGATTAAACCACAACCGGCCAGATTTAATGCAACCACACGCCATCCATGTGCTCTCCAAACCACAAGGGGCCAGGTCTACACAATAAGCCATCAATGATAGCTTCTGCAATCACCTTCACACAAAGCTGGGGGACCAACTACAGTGATTGGGTTCGGGCCCAGAACACACAAATCAAACCGTACAGATTTCAACGCTCAGGCTCCGACGGCAGCCTTAAGGAAGCTCCCAAACCCTCCTCATCCTGGCTTAATTTAAGCTCCTCCTCCCCCTCGACCCAGTACAGACTCGGTTTCCCCCACTGACCGCGGTTCCAGCCGAGCTTCGACGCCGCGGGCGCCACGTGCGGCGCCTCAGGCCTCGCCCTCCCGTCCCCGCCCCCTTATTTTGCATTTTCACACCTTCCTCTCTCCCGATTGGCTGCGCCGCGCGCCCTCCAGCTCCTTCGTCCTTTTTGTTTTTTGTTTTTTTTACCCCTCTCACCCCCACACGCCCGCCCGGGGCGGTGACGTCACCGCCTTCATTCGCGGGCTCCGCCCCTCGCGCCCCTTTCTTCCTCGCCGGGCTCCTTTTGTGTGTGTGTGCGTGCGCGCGCGCGCGAGCTAGCGAGCCCAAGAGGAGGGGAGGGGGCAGCTGGCGGGTCACGCCTCCCGGGTGACGTCAGCCGGCGGAGGCTCGGGGAATGACATCACCTGCGAGGGTGGCAGCTGCTGGCCGGGCGGGAGCGCGAGCCGCAGTGTCCCCCGCCCCTCCCGCCTCCGGCGTGCACGGCATCCTTTTCGGGCTGGGAGGGGAGCCCCGCGTCGGTCCGGGGGGGGGAGGCGTGGGGGGGGGAAGAAAGGCACGCTGCACGGACCGGGCTTTCAATGCACCTTCTCCAACCCGGCCGAGGATGTGAGCCGGGGCGGCGCAAGCGGCAAGAGCAGGTAAGGCGGAGGCTTGCAAAAAAAAAAAGGGGGGGGNATTCTATTCTATTCTACATTCTATTCTGCATTTTATTCCATATTCTATTCTACATTCTATTCTATTCTATTCTACATTCTATACTGTAATTCTATTCTATTCTACATTCTATTCTATTCTATTCTACATTCTATTCTATTCTATTCTACATTCTATTCTGCATTTTATTCCATATTCTATTCTACATTCTATTCTGTAATTTTATTCTATTCTATTCTGCATTCTATTCCATATTCTATTCTGCAATTCTACTCTGTTTCTATATTCTGTTATTCTATTCCATTCTATTTATTCTATTCTATTCTCAGATCTTCTCCAAAAACCTGGAGTGACTGTGCTTCAGTACATTAAAGTCAGAATTGCATTGCGTGTGTGTGTGTGAGAGGGGGGGGAGAAAGAAATAGAGAATGAGGGAGGGAGGGAGCAAGAGAGGGAGAGAGAGAATCTGGTCTGGTGCGGGGGCCGCAACATTGCGGGGTGTCCTCACCACGAAAGTTACAACAAAACAGGAATTCCTTCCTCTGTCTCAGCTGTTTCCCCTTCTGCCACCCCTTTCTTCCCCCCCTCAAAAAAATCTGGCACACGGTTTTCCCCCCCCCCGGGTGGAAACACAACCCCCATCATCCCCAGCGGCCTCGGCGACCAACCCGGGGGATTCCACCCAAGAGCAGCGAGCCGGGGGGGGGAGGTGTAAATTTCGCGCTTGGCTACACTCAACATTTTTGCTAAAATCGTGAAGGTCTCCTTTTGCAAACTCTTCTATTTTCCCATCCCACACGCTCCAAACGCTTCTGGTTTGGGTTTTATTTCTTTTGAAAGGGCTCCCCCCCCCTCAAATAAAAGGTCAAATCCACCATCCCTTTTTTTTTTTTTTTCTGGCTCGGCCTTTTGAGTCGCGTCAAAGTTGGCATCCGTCCAGTGGCGTGGCTGTTTTTTTCTTTTTCTCTTTTCTTTTTCTTTTTTTTCCCCTTTCTTCCAGCGATCTGTGTTTCCCACCAGGTTCCTTCTGATCTGCTCCAAAGCCCGCGACTGGCTCCAAGCTTTTCGTGGAAATCCAGAAGCAGATCGGGAAGGAGTCAAAACATTTCTGCCTCCGAAGGCTTCTCGTGGACCCTCTCTAGGGCTGTCTTTGATTGAAATTTTAATTCTTATTTTTTTTAAAAAATAATAATGATAATAATACTGGAAATGTAGTCATGGCTTTATTCCCAAGAGGGCGTTAGAAGCCCTTTAATTTTTTTTTCCCCTTTCCCGTCGCCACTCAGGAAGGATGGAAAGGCTTGAGTGGCTCCATTTGCGCTTTGATTCATCCGCCGAGTTCTGATTTGACTTCCCTTTTTTTGCTTTTTTTTTTATATATATAAAGAAAGAAACGAACGATTAAATCCGTCCGGATGAATATTTCGCAGCCCTTCTTTTCAGCCGGGATCAAATTCAGCACCCCGAAAGCTTTTGCCTCTTAACTGTGGATGGCTCAGGGTGTGTGCGCGCGCGTGTTTGTGTTGTGGTGTGTGTGTGTGTGTTGATTTGGGACAGCTAAAAGAGCTCACTTTCAGACCCAAAGACGCCTCGATCTAAGCTGGAACAATTTCTGACATTTAAAAAAAACAAAAAAACATTTCTGACGTTTTTACCTTGGTTTATTTCTCTTTTTTTTCCCCCCGGCTTGGAAACACCTGGGCTTAAAGCAGAAGGTGAAAAAGTGATGGGAGGAGGGAGAGAGGGGGGGTCCCCGAATTATTTTGCCACCCATCCATTCACCCTGGGGTTTAAATAGCACTTTATTGGGAATCTTAAATTCCTACCATCCTAGAGGGTGATTTCCTTGGCTTGTGTTTAATCTTTGGACTCTCTCTCTGTGTGTGTCTCTGTCTCTCTCCTCTCTCTTTTTTTCTCTTTCTCTCTCTCTCCTCTCTCTCTCTTTTTCTCTGTGTCTCTCTCCCCTGCGTTCTCTTTCTCTCTCCCCCCTTTCTGTCCCCCTTTCTCTCTTCTTCTCTCTCTCTCTCTGTCTCTCCCCCTTCTCTCTCTTTTTCTCTCTTTCTCCCCTTCTCTCTCTCTCTTTTTCTCTCTTTCTCTCTTTCTCCCCCTTCTCTCTCTCTGTCTCTCTCTCTCTGTCTCTCTCCCCCTTTCTCTTCTCTCTATTTCTCTTTTTCTCTCTGTCTCTCTCTGTGTCTCTCTCTCCCTTTCTCTCTCTCTCTCTCTCCCCTTCTCTCTCTCTCTCTCTCTCTCTCTCTCTTTGTTTCTTCCCCCTTCTCTCTCTCTCTCTTTTTCTCTCTCTTTTTCTCCCCCTTCTCTCTCTCTTTTTCTCTCTTTCTCCCGCTTCTCTCTCTCTCTTTTTCTCTCTTTCTCCCCCTTCTCTCTCTCTTTCTCTCTCTCCCCCTTTCTCTCTCTTCTTCTCTCTATTTCTCTTTTTCTCTCTTTTTCTCTCTGTCTCTCTCTCCCTTTCTCTCTCTCTCTCCTTCTTTCTCTGTCTCTGTCTCTCTTCCCCCTTCTCTCTCTCTCTCTCTCTCTCTCTCTCTCTCTCTCTCTCTCTCTCTCTCTCTCTCTCTCTCTCTCTCTCTCTCTCTCTCTCTCTCTCTCTCTCTCTCTCTCTCTCTCTCTCTCTCTCTCTCTCTCTCTCTCTCTCTCTCTCTCTCTCTCTCTCTCTCTCTCTCTCTCTCTCTCTCTGTGTGTGTGTGTGTGTGTGTGGAGGGGGGTTCTCTGGAGTTTCCAAAAATGAAAGGTCTAAATTCCGAGGTGGGTTAAAGCGTCTGGCTTGTCTTCTCTCCACCAAAACGATGGAGCGATCCAGCCTTTTCACTTGTTGCTTTGAAGACCCCCTCGCGCCCTCCCCCCCCCCCCCGTTCTCACAAGCCTCTTTGAAACACCAGGAAA
>NW_015390651.1:0-30000 GCF_001527695.2 Protobothrops mucrosquamatus | reverse complement strand
GTTAGGCTGCAGGGAAGAGCAGCTGGGGAGACCTTGGCCAACTACACAGGGATGTTTTCCAGATGTTTGAAGAGGTTAGCAGTCGGTGTTGTGTGATGCTGGGCAGTGCCTGTTTGCATTGTGTGTGTGTGTGTGTGTATTTCAAATCGGCAAACAGCTTCTTCCAGATAAGAACGAGAGCTCTGCAATTTGCCAGTTTCCAAACGTATGAGGTCTTTTCCCCGTCTTGGGCGCAAAGGGTGTTTTTCTTATGAACTGAAGGGGCGAAAAAGCCTTTTGGTTTTCTGAGTTTTTTCTAGCATGGTTCTGCCTTTAGGAAAAGGAGGGAGAGAGGGAGGAAGGGAGAACAAGAGAGAAAGAAAGAGAGAGAAAGGGGGAAAGAGAGAAAGGAGGGAGGAAGAGAAAGAGAAGAAAGAAAGAAAGAAAGAAAGAAGGAAGGAAAGAAAGAGAAAGGAGGGAGGGAGGAAGAGAAAAAGAAAGGGAGGGAGGGAGGAAAGAAGGAAGGGAGAAAGAGAAGGAAAGAGAGATAAAGGATGGAAGGAGGGAGAAAGAGAAACAGAGAAAGAGAGAAAGAAAGCGAGTGAGGAAGGAAGGAAGGGAAAGAAAAAGAAAGAAAAAAATAGAAAGGGAGGAAGGAAGAGAAAGAAAGAGAAAGAGAGAAAGGGAAGGAAGGAAGGAAGGAAGGAAGGAAAATGGATCGAATTGGGTGAATCAAGGCTTCTGCATACCAGTGGCTTGAGTGATGGAGGGGTAAAACTGTCTTGGTTGTAAAACAGGAGTAATGGCTACGTGTTGGCTTCTCTCTAAGGACTGGGGTCTCTGGTTGGGGGGTATAGTTGGCTTCTCACCCTCCCCATGTCTGTAGGAGATGCGGACGATGGAAACTCTGTACAAAGCAATCCTTGACTTACAACCATTTGTCGGGATGTATTTATCACAGTTGCACTGTCGCGGGGAACAGGTGATCCCCAGCCAGCTTCCCCCAAAGTCAATGGGGGAAGGCGGGTTCGCTTAATGACCGCGCGATTCGCTTAAAAACTGCAGTGATTCACTGAACAACTGTGGTTGGAAAAAAAAAGTTCGTAAAATGATGTGCAACTCGCTTAACAACTGCTTAGCCACTGAAACGTTGGGCTCAATTGTGGTTGTAAATTGAGGACTACCTGTATATTTGTTAGTAGATTATAGAGCAGTGTTTCTCAGCTTGGACCACTTTAAATTGTGTGGACTTCAACTCCCAGAATTCCCCAGCCAGCAATGCTGGCTGGGGAATTCTGGGAGTCGAAACTCAACTATTTCCAAGCATTGCTGGCTGGAGAATTCTGGGAGTTGAAGTCCACCCGTCTTAAAGTTGCCAAGCTTGCAAAACAGGGGCACAAAGAAAGATTGTTCTCTATCTGGAACGTAGAGTTTCAAACGGCAGAGAAAAACTGCAAATAATTGGGAGAGTGAACAAGACGTCGGCTTTGTGTGCGTGTGTGCATGTGAGAATTGTTGAAGATACTTGAATTTCCCAAGTAAATCCTTCCTCCTCTAATTCCCGTGAGGAATTCATTGTCATGGTGATGCTGTTGATTTCCACGGGTTCAATAAAACTAAGCAAAAACGTGCAGACGCCTGGGAATTTACACTCCAGGCCTCTTTCTAGCTTGCAGACCCAAGCGTGCAAGGCGTGCCCCCTGGACAGCTTGGTAAGGCCACACTTGGAATCCTGCATCCAGTTTTGGTCACCACGATGTAAAAAAGATGCTGAGACTCTAGAAAGAGTACAGAGAAGAGCAACAAAGATGATTAGGGGACTGGAGGCTAAAACATATAAGGAACGGTTGCTGGAATTGGGGATGTCTAATTCAATGAAGAGAAGGACGAGGGGGGACATGATAGCAGTCTTCCAGTATCTGTGGGGCTGCCCCAAAGAAGAGGGAGTCAAGCTATTCTCCAAAGCACCTGAAGGCAGGACAAGAAGCAACGGATGGAAACTAACCAAGGAGAGAAGCAACCTAGAACTAAGGAGAAACTTCTTGACAGTGAGAACAATTAACCAGTGGAATAACCTGCCTCCAGAAGCTGTGAATACTCCATCACTGGAGGTTTTCAAGAAGAGACTGGACAGCCATTTGTCCGAAATGGTATAGGGTTTCCTGCCTGAGCAGGAGGTTGGACTAGATGACCTCCGAGGTCCCTTCCAACTTTATCATTATTATTATTATTATTATTATTATTATTATTATTATTATTATTATTATTATTATTATTATTATTATTATGAGCGCCTGTCAGCGTTCAGAAGAAAGATTTTTTAAGAAGAGACTGGACAGCCATCTGTCTGAAATAGTATAGGGTTTCCTGCCTGAGCAGGGGGTTGGACTAGATGACCTCCAAGGTCCTTTCCAACTTTTATTATTATTATTATTATTATTATTATTATTATTATTTAGCCCAGGCAATGCTCAGCAAACAAGGATATGTCATTTATGTAAACCAGCGGCTGTTTTTGGCAGCCTTTGAAAAGCTGAACTCTCCATTCAAAACCTTTCTTCTTCTGCGGTTTTTCAGCGGCTTCCAAGCTGGCGCTTAAACTTTCCCTTGGCAGGGAGTTCCAAAGGCACATTCGGCGTACAGGTGGCCCTTAACTTTATGACCAGCCGTAAATCTTTTTTTTTTTTCCTTCAAAACTGTCGTAACTTCGAACAGTGGCTAAACAAACGGTTGTATGAGTTGAGGATTCCCTGTCCTCAGCACAATCTTTGATCAAAGAATAGAGGGAGTCCTCGACTTATGACCACAACGGAGCTCAAAATTTCTGTTGGTAAGCGAGACATTGAGTTTTGCCCCGTTTTACGACCTTTATTGCCACAGTTGTTAAGGGAATTGCCGTAGTTTGAAGTTAGCAACACGGTTGTTAAGTGAAGCTGGCTTCCCCCATTGACTTTGCTTGTCAGAAGGTCGCAAAAAGGGATCCCGGGACACTGCAACCGTCATAAATATGAGCCGGTTGCCAAGCGTCTGAGTTTTGATCTCGTGACCACGGGGGATGCTGCAATGGTCCTCCTAAGTATGAAAAACGGTCGTGAGTCCCTTTTTTCATTGCCCTTGTAACTTCAGATAGTCACTAAGCGAATGCTTGTAAGTTGAGGACTATCTGCAGTACCATTTATTTTCTTTATGTTTCCTTTCTCTCTTTCTTCTTCCCCAAGACCCAATAGGAAACTCTTCCTGTCTCCTGCTAACAAATGTGTGTCTTTGTGTGTTTGTGTGTTTGTGTCTGGGGGGGTGGCAGTGAGCATCTCTCTTCATTCCCACTCTTTTCCCCTCAAGTCCGGTATGTCCTAAATTATTTTGCTTTTCCCTATCTTTCATATATATATCTGCATTCAAGTTAGTCTGTTTTTTTAAGGGTTTCTGCATTCTGCGACTGTCTCAGGTGTGTTTGTCTGACCATCTATAAAATTACTATTTTTTAAAAAAAACACCACCTTCCACTTAAGAATAAATATGCTGATGTTGAAGTGAGAGGGTTTTTTTTTCCAGGTGTAGAAGTGGGGTCTATATAGTTAGACATACAGGCAGTCCTTGACTTATTACCACAATTGACCCTAAAATTTCTTTGGGAAATGAAGAAAGCTAGAATAAGACTGAAGAAAATTGGGATTTTGACTTATCAATGAGAATTAAAATAGAACATACTCAAATAGATAAGATGTGTACTTTGAATACTAGATATTGTTATGAGTGGAGATAAAGAAAACTTTGGTCATTTAAAAATTGGAAGTATAAATAATAACAGTTAAATATGAACATTGATTTGCTTATAAAGGTTAAATGTAAAGGTAATTAAGATATATACCGGTATAAGCTAAAAATCTTTTGATGACTGTAATAAATACGTTTTTACTTAACGGTAATAATAAAAACTAGTTCAAATATGAGATGGTGGATATTAAGAGAAAAAAAGAGGAAGTATTAAATGTTGAAATAAGAGAAATTTTGGTTACTAAATTTAAGAAATTCGGAAATTGTTAGAAAAGAAGAATGTTATATTGTGTTATTAATTAGCTGATGTAAGACGGTGAGAATTCAAATAGATAAGACGTGTATCCTGAACATTAGATCTTGTGATGAATTGTGATAAAGGGAATTGGGGTTATTTAAAACTTGGAAATTATAAATATTAATCGTTAAATTTAAATATTAATGGGAAACTAAAAATTGGGAAAAACTAATTAGGACATTGATGGTCTAAAAAGATTGAATGTTAGAATTGTATTAGTTTGAATATGAGACAGTAAATGCCAAGGGGAAAGAAGAGGAAATATTTCATTTAAAATAGTTTGAGATCTGTACTAAAGATATTTGTATGTTATTGAATTATTGATCAACTCAGCCGCCACGTTGCTTTTCAAATATTTGGATATAAAACTAGAAAATCAATAAAAAAAAAAATTTTTTTTTAAAAAAAGACCTTTGGGAAATTAATTTTGTCCCGTTTTACGACCTTTCTTGCCGCAGTTGTTAAGTGAATCACTGCAGTTGATAAGTCAGTAACCTGGTTGTTAAGTGCGTCTCATTTCCCCATTGACTTTGGGGGGTCACATGACCCCGGGACACTGCAACAGTCCTAAGTACATGCCTGTTGCCAAGCGCCCTAATTTTGATCACGTGACCACGGGGAATACTGCAAAGGGTCATAAGGGTGAAAAATAGTCCTAAGTCACCTTTTTCAGTGCCGTTGTAACTGCGGACGGCCACTAAGCAAACTGTTGCAAGTTGAGGACTGCCTGTAATAAGGAGACTCTGGATCAGGAGTGGGCAAATATGGCCTCTTTGCGATCGGTGGACTTCAACTCCCAGAATTCCTGAGCCAAGAACACGGTGGTTAAGTGAACCTGGCTTCCCCCATTGACTTTGCTTGCCAGAAGGTCACAAAAAGGCGGTCACATGACCCTGGGATGCTGCAACAGTCCTAAGTACATGCCAGTTGCCGAGCACCCTAATTTCGATCACGTGACCCTGGGGATGCTACAATGGCTGTAAGTGTGAAAAAGGGTCATAAGTCACCTTTTTCAGTGCCGTTGTTAATTTCAAATGGTCACTAAACAAACCGTTATAACTCAAGGACTCTCTGTATCCATTTTATCTCTTTTTGAAGACCTAAAAACTGCACAAAAGCATATAACAGAAAAATTCATCTCATCGTGAAACTAATGAGGGAGAAAATTATCAGGCTGTGCACAAACCTCTTCCTTATCCACCCTCATGATAAGCCAGGGAGAAAAATCAATATTATATCTTTATTTATTCAAACTCTAGGCCGCCCATTTTGTTAATGCAGCGAATCTGGGCAGCTTAACAATATAATAAAAAGTTTTAAAATGCTAAAAAAAAACAAAACCCAAACCCCAGTTTAAATTAGAATAACACAGTAAATAAATAGTTTGCTTTTGGAAATACCTTGTAACATTCTACTGTCTGACCGCTTAAAATCAGGATATCGCCTATCTCGCCAAACTCGTGGAGACTCTGAATTTGCGTGAATCTGAATCGGATCGAAGATCAAGAGCAATGACGAGTTATGTATTTCACAATATGTGTATATATGTGTGTATGAACTGCACGTATAGGTATAGGCATGGGTATAATAAAAGGAGGTGCAATGACTTAGTGGTTAAAGACATTGAGTTTGTCAGCTGGAGAGCCATCAGCCCAAGTTCAAGACCCAAGCACTGCTGGATGGTGTGAGCTCCCGTTACTTGCTCCAGCTCCCGTCCAATTCGAAAGCATGCAAATGCGAGTAGATTAATACGCGAGTAGATTAATAGGTGGGATGATAATAGCGTTCCGTGTGCCTTTGGTGTATAGCCGCGCTGGCCATATGGCCATGGAAAATGTCTTCAGACAATGCTGGTTTTCTCGGCTAGGAAACAGAGATGAGCACCATGCCTTAGATCAGTGGTTCTCAACCTGTGGGTCGGGACCCCATTTGGGGTCGATCGACCATTTCATGGGGGTCGGCAAGCAAGGCTGTCCGCCATTTTTTTTGTCTGCCATTTTTTTGGTCCGCCATTTTATTCACCCTTTTCCGGCGGGTGCCTTACCTCCCTTGGGCTGGGCCAGCTGGTGGTCGGCCTGCTCCGTCTCTGCCGCTTGCCAGCTACGCCTCGGCCGGCACAGGGGGCGGAACCACGCATGCGCGGCGCTCCTGGGCAGGGAAAGTCCTCGACTTACGACCGGTTGGGTAGTCCTCAACTTACGACCGGTTTAGTCCTCAACTTACGACCGGTTTAGTCCTCAACTTACGACCGGTTTAGTCCTCGACTTATGACCAGTTTAGTCCTCGACTTACGACCGGTTGGGGTCACGGCATTAAAAAGGTTGAGAACCACTGCCTTAGAGTCAGACACAATTGGACAAGGAAACTTTATATGCATATAGTGTATGCATGTATCCAGTAAAAAGAGACTGGACAGCCATTTGTCCGAAATGGTATAGGGTTTCCTGCCTGAGCAGGGGGTTGGACTAGATGACCTTCAAGGTTCCTTCCAACTTTACTATTATTATTATTATATGCATATGTATAGATGTGTATGTGTTGGTAGTGGTGGGGTTGTGTTTTTACTTGTGAATCACCCAGAGCTTTTGAGAGTTGGGCAGCATGCACATAAATAATAATAATAATAATAATAATAATAATAATAATAATAATAATAATAATAATAATAATAATAATAATAATAATAATATAATCATTGCACACCAAATGCAGTGATTGTATAATTGGTGCAATTTGTTTTCTTTTGCCGCAGTCGTTCCATTCTAGTTGTCGGAAATGCAAAGACCTGCAAATAGAAATAGAACGACTGTGTCAAAAGAAAGCAAAGGTGAGACCAGTAATGATAGGCGCTTCGGGTGCAATCCCGAAACATCTGGAGCACCACTAAAATAACCATCGCCATTGACAAAATCCCCGTCGGTCAATTGCAAAAGGCAGCTTTACTCAGAATAGCTTACATCCTGTGACAATTCCTTTATTATTATTAAAGAACAACATCTGCCTATCCCAGGTCCTTGGGAAGGACTTGATAGGTGGACAACATTGCCAAATGCAGTCTAAACATCTGGCTGATTAGGCAGCCACCAATCACAATGGTTCCTAAAAACCAGAAACGTGAGCCCAAATTTCTGTTGCTAAGCGAGACACTTGTTCAGTGAGTTTTGCCCCATTTTACGACTTTTCTCGCCACTGTTGTTAAGTGAATCATGGCACTTGTTAAATTAGTAACACGGTTATTAAGTGAATCTGGATTCCCCCGTTGACTTTGCTTGTCAGGTCTCAAAAGTTGATCTCCTGACCTCGGGACGCTGCGACCGTCATAAATACGAGTCGGGGGCCAAGCATCTGAATGTTGATCATGTGACCAAAAGGGGATGCTGTAATGGTTGTAAGTGCAGAAAACAGCCATCCATCACTTTTTTCAGTGATGTAACGATTGAACTAAATGAACTGTCGTAAATCGAGGACTAGCTGTACTTAAATTTATTTTTAATGCAAGAGTGTTGGGGCTGAAATCAGTTTCAGATCAAAAATCATTCTTTCTTCTTTGTCTTTTTTTGTGAACTCTCACCTTGTCTAGCAACATGGGTCGTGTTGTCCCTGCTTGGCACAGAAAATGGGCAGTGAGGGAAGCTTGTGTAAATCCAGTCCGCCTTCTATTTATATCCCCTTAAAATTGCCAGCCCAAGCGTCCAGTCCTCCTGAGATGGCCTCATTCGGGGAGGAGGCTGGCTCAGAAAGGCTGCTGTGTGGATTTCCCTCTTGGTTCTCCTTTGGAAATATCTTCCGAAACAGGACAGACTATCCAGAGATTCTCCAGGGTGGGTGGGATACCCCAGCCCTCTTCTGACAAGGAGGTGGCACAAGGGGGAGTCAGGGTGAAAGTGATGGAACAGCTCAATTTCCATTTACGGATTGTTCTCGACTTACAGCCACATGGGGAGCAGAATTTCTGCTGCTAAGCAAGGCAGTTGTTAAGAAAGTCATGGCTGATTTTACTTCTTTCTTTCTTTCTTTCTTTCTTTCTTTTTTCCTTCCTTCCTTCCTTCCTTCCTCTCTTTTCTTCCTCTCTTTTTCTTTCTTTCCTTTTTCCTCCCTTCCGTCCTTCCTTCCTTCCTATCTTCTCCCTCCCTCCCTCTTCCTTCCTTCCTTCCTCTTTCTTTTTTCTCTTTCTTTCCTTTTTTCCTTCCTTCCTCCCTTCCTCTCCTCCTTCCTTCCTCTCTCTCTTTCTTTTTCTTTCCTCTTTTTCCTTCCTTCCTTCCTTCCTATCTTCTCCCTCCCTCTTCCTTCCTTCCTTCCTTCTTTCTCTTTCTTTCTTTCTTTCTTCCTTCTTTCCTTCCTTCCTTCCTTCCGCTTTTTTCTTTTTTCTTTCTTTCCTTTTTTCCTTCCTCTCCCTCTCCTTTCTCTTTTTTTTTCTTTTTTTTCCTTCCTTCCTTCCTTCCTTTCTTCCTTCCTTCCTTCCTTCCTTCCTTCCTTCCTTCCTTCCTATCTTCTCCTTCCCTCCCTCCCTCTTCTTTCTTTCTTTTTTCTTTGTTTCCTTTCCTTCCTTCCTTCCTCCCTCTCTCTTTTTTCCTTCCTTCCTTCCATCCATCCATCCATCTATCTCACCATGAGGTCACTCGGCAGCTTGCAATGTTAAAAAGAATCCAATAAGGCCATTGTTGTTAAGCAAATCAGCGCAGCTGGTAACTGAATCTTGCGTTTGTTAAGCCAATCCGCCTTCCCCATTGACTTTGCTTCTCAACAGCCAGCTGGGAAGGTTACAGATGACAATTCTTCAACTCCTGGGACCCCGTAACCATCATAAGCATCTAACACTTGCCAAGCGCCCGAATTATGATCCCATGACCATGGGGGATGCGAAAACGTTCATAGATCTGAGGACTTAGGACAGTGATGGCGAACCTTTTAGAAACTGAGTGCCCAAACTGCAACCCAAAACCCACTTATGCATTGTCAAGTGCCGGATGGGTGTGGCCCATTGGCTGGGTGTGGCCCATTGGCTGGGCGTGGCTGCGGTGGTAACGGCAGCCTGGGTGGGACTAAAAAGTTCCATCAATCAATTCCAACTTTGCAAGATCTTTTTTTTCCCCGCGAGAAGTTGAAATTAACTGATTGAACCTTTTTTTTCTTTTTTGCACACGGCGGCGGAGGCCTAAAGCGAAAAGGTTTTATAAAACCCAGCTGAAGGCCTAGAACTGGGGCGATGGCACGCATGCCCACAGAGAGGGCTCTGAGTGCTGCCTCTGGCACCCGTGCCATAGGTTCGCCACCACTGACTTAGGACCATAGCTTAAGTCACTATTTTCCATGCCACTGTGACTTCCAACGATCACTAAATGAATAGTTGTAAGTCAAGGACGACCTGTATTGGGGGGAAAAAACTGCAATATTTCACTGATGGGAAACCTGGCAGAGAGCCGTGAAACAGCCACTATGCTGATCTTTCTCACTGATTATTGGAAACTGTTAATTAGACTCTGCCAAGGTCAGATATAAATTTAATGATGGAACACTACCTTCCTCCACCTTTTTTCCCCCTTTCCTTGTTCGGTTCCTTTAATCTCGTTCTTATTTTTTAATTTTAAAGTCTTAAAAGGCCGAGCCGAGGAAGCGATGTTTGGACTCAAGGCCGTTTCTTTTGCTGCTGGTGAACGCCGCTCCGTTCTTTTCTGCAACTGAATAAAAAGGATTATTTTCGTCCACCGAACTTCAGTGTCATATTATGAAAGCAGGCATAGCAGGGAGGGAGGGATATGCATGCAGTCCTTGACTTACAACAGTTCATTTAGTGACCATTCAAAGTTGCAACAGCACTGCAAAAAATGACTTAGGACCATTTTTCACACTTAACGACCGTCGAAGCATCCCCACGGTTATGTGATCAAAATTGGGGCGCTTGGCAGTTGACTCATATTTATGACGGTTTGCAGTGTCCACGGGGTCATGTGAATCACATTTTATGACCTTCAGACAAGCCAAGTCAATGGGGAAAAGGCAGATTCACTTAACGACCGTGTGACTAATTTGAGAACTGCAGTGATTCGCTTAACAAACGTGGCAAGAAAAAAATGTAAAATGGAGCAAAACTTGCTTCACAAATGTCTCACTTAACAATACTGTAGAAAGTTGTGGTCATACGTCAAGGACTCCCTATATTCTTTGATCAAAGATTTTCTGAGTTCACCTTAAAGTGAACTTTCAAACTTGGCCCTTTTATGACTTGTGGACATCTAGTTTTATATAAATATATTTAACATTTAAATTTACATTTTTATCATCATCCAGAAAGGAAAAACACAAGATAGTCAGGCACATAGGAATATCCTGAGGTAAATCAAACAGTATACAGGACACACAGAGGAAAAAAGGCGGGAAAAAAGGGAAACGCCCCCTTCATACCCACAGCAACCAATCAGAGTGTAGATTGCCTCATGCATGAGTCAGCACTCTCTAATTCAGGGGTCTTCAAACTGGGCCCTTTAATGACTCGTGGACTTCAACTCCCAGAATTCCTCAGCCAGCGTGCCTGGCTGAGGAATTCTGGGAGTTGAAGTCCACGAGTCATAAAAGGGCCCAGTTTGAAGACCCCTGCCTTAAAGGATAGGTAATCCTCGACGACTTACGACTGGTCCCCATACTTATGGCTGTCACAGTGGTGACATGATTGTAACCTGGACGTTTGGAAACCAGCTCGCATTTATGACAATTGCGGTCACGTGATTACCATTTACAACCTTCCCAGCCATCGGCCAATAAGCAAAGTCAACGGGGAAAGCTGGATTCGCTTAACGACTGTGGCAAAAAAAAAAAAAAAGATTGTAAAATCCGGTTTTGTAACCGGATTTTTACAAAATGTGATTTTTGAATGACCACACACTGTTTAGTGATAAATTTCATAGTCCCAGTGTGATTGTAGGTTGACTTAAGAGTAAATTTTCCATCCTGTTAAGAGGATCCTGGGGAATTTCAATGAGTCCTGACAGCACCAATACACAGTTTGCCACTTGCCTTGCTGGCTGGGGAATTCTGGGAGTTGACATCCACACATCTTAAAATGGTTAAGGCAAGGTTAAGAAACCCCGCCTTATAATCTCTGCTTCTATAATTCTCTGTAATGAAGTATTTAAAATATTAAAAATGGAATGGCTGTTAAGTGATACACCAGATCACAGAAGCATTGCACGTGTGTAAATATCCCTCTTCAAGAATGCTAGGCTGGACAAAACGACCGGAGAGATTTAAGATACAAATGGCCAAAAGCTCTTGTTCTATCTAGGCACATTTTAGAACTGAAGCTAACCTGGTTTGTGCTCCAACACTGGAAGTTTTAAAGAAGAGTTTGGACAGCCATTTACAGTAGAGTAGAGTAGAGTAGAGTAGAGTAGAGTAGAGTAGAGTAGAGTAGAACAGAAAAGAGAACAGAACAGAACAGAATAGAATAGAGAAAAGAGAACAGAACAGAACAGAACAGAACAGAATAGAATAGAATAGAATAGAATAGAATAGAATAGAATAGAATAGAATAGAATAGAATAGAATAGAGAAAAGGGAACAGAACAGAAGAATAGAATAGAATAGAATAGAATAGAATAGAATAGAATAGAATAGAATAGAATAGAATAGAGAAAAGAGAATAGAACAGAACAGAACAGAACAACACAACAGAACAGAACAGAATAGCAGAGTTGTCCAGTCTCTTCTTAAAAACTTCCAGTGTTGGAGCATTCACAACTTCTGGAGGCAAGTTATTCCACTGATTAATTGTTCTAACTGTCAGGAACGATTTGTCTGAAATGGAATAGGGTTTCCTGCTTGAGCAGGGGGTTGGACTAGAAGACCTCCAAGGCCCCTTCCCACTCTATCATTCTATTGTTCTACCAATGTGTAGCTGTGTTTCTCCATCGTGGGTTTGGGTCTGTGGGAAATCCTTGTAGTTTCCCCTGCATAATTGCATTAGGTTTTCCCTTTGGGTTAAACAAATGTAAAGAAGATGGATGCTTTTAGGACCCCAGTGACTGGCGACACCTCCCCATCGGCTTTTGCTACGCCTGCGGCAGTCAAAGGCAGGACTTGCTGCATTAGCAGCTGTTGAACTGTTGACCTCTCTCTGGTTTATCAATGGGCTGATCGATTGATCGATTCGATTGACACGGAGGAGACACAGGAAGGGAAGCAGAAGCCACCAGATATAAACTGAGGGTAGGGAATAAGGGAGCCTTAGGAAAGAGATGGAAAATGTAAAAATGAAAAATCTGTGATGGTTAATGCTGGGTAGACTGTCCAGCTCGTCCTCTTGCTTACAACGGCCATTGAGCCAAAATTTCTGCTGCTAAGCGGGACGGTTGTTGAGTTTTGCCCCACTTTATGACCTTTCTTGCCATAATTGTTCCGTGAATCACAGCAGTTGTTCAGTTACTAAGCAAATCTGGTTTCCTCGTTCCTCATTCCTCAGACAAAATCTTGCATGTCTGAAAGTATTTGAGAGGTAGTTTGGTTTAGTGGTTAAAACACCAGGTTGGAAAGTGGGAGACTGGGAGTTCTAGTCCCGCCTTAGCCATGAAAGCTGGCTGGGTGACTTTGGGCCAATCCCCAGGAGACGATGAGTTTTAGTCCCGCCTTAGACATGAAAGCCAGCTGGGTGACTTTGGGCCAGTCACCAGGAGATGGAGAGTTCTAGTCCCGCCTTAGACATTAAAGCCAGCTGGGTGACTTTGGGCCAATCACCAGGAGACGGTGAGTTCTAGTCCCGCCTTAGACATGAAAGCCAGCTGGGTGACTTTGGGCCAATCCCCAGGAGACGATGAGTTTTAGTCCCGCCTTAGACATGAAAGCCAGCTGGGTGACTTTGGGCCAGTCACCAGGAGATGGAGAGTTCTAGTCCCGCCTTAGACATGAAAGCCAGCTGGGTGANTTTGGGCCAGTCACCAGGAGACGGTGAGTTCTAGTCCCGCCTTAGACATGAAAGCCAGCTGGGTGACTTTAGGCCAATCACCAGGAGACGGTGAGTTCTAGTCCCGCCTTAGACATGAAAGCCAGCTGGCTGACTTTGGGCCAATCACCAGGAGGCAGTAAATTCTAGTCCTCCCTTAGGAAACCCAGCTATCCCTCTCTCTCAGCCAACCCACCTCATATGGTTGTTGTATGGGAAAAATAGGAGGAGGAGGCAGAAGAAGTATTAGATATGTTCACCGACTTGAGTTATTTGTAAAAGCAGAGAAATAAATTTCTCCCCTCTTCTCTTTTTACTCTCTGGAAAACGAGGAAAAATTCCTTCTGAGGTGCTTCCCACGGCCCTTTTCCTTCGATCGCGGAGGGACCTTATATATGACTGTTGTATATGACCCGAAGCTTTCCCCCTATCTCCTGAGCTCTTCTCACACACCATTCCATAAGGAGGTTGACTTAAAGGTTTAAAATAGCCCAGGAGAAAAGTCCTTCCTCCATCACAACATCGTCCTGGAGAATTGTTTGCCAGGAGAAATAGAGATGACTTCAAGTTGCATGATTGTCGAACAAGAGGTTTTAGCAAAGCTGATTCACCTTGAAGACTCCTAGCTGTCTCCAGATTGGGGGACAATCCTGTTTTCCCCCCCCAAAAAAAATACCAGTTGAAGGAAGCAGTGGCGGGAGACAAACGCAGATAGTCCTGGACTTACAACGGTTAATTTAGTGACCGTTCGACGTTATAATGGTGCTGAAAAAAGTGACTTATGACCATTTTTCGGCCAACGATGAAACTTTGGCAGCTACGTGCCTCTGAGTTTCATCTTGCCTGTAGATTAAAGGGCGAGGGGGAGAAATGTCACTTTCAAGTGGGTTAAGTGGAGAAACGAAACCTCTTAGATTCAACTGAAGACTAGGAGAGCCTGAAGCCTTGTCAAGGACACCATATCAGGTTCAGATTTGAAGCAGACGGTTCCCGTAACAAAGTGAACTTGTTGATATGAATTACGTAAGGTGTTGGGGGTTTGGGCTGGGAAAACTATTGTTGACGTCTGTGAATTGGTGTTGGAATCTCAGAGTTAGTTTTGCTTCGCCACAACCAAGCAGCGTGTTCAATAAACCGCAAGATTTTCGGAAACGGCATGAACCTGGAGTTTTATTTGGATTCTTGAGCTGGACGCCGACATTAAACTAACGCTGAGGTTCCAACACCAATTGGTAGACAACCGTTGCAGCGTCTCCATGATCGCATGATCAAAATCCAGACACTTGGCATTTGAAAGAGATCTCAGAGTTCTAGTGGACAATCACTTAGATATGAGCCAGCCGTGTGCTGCAGCTGCCAAAAAGGCCAACGCAGTGCTAGGCTGCATTAACAAAGGGATAGAATCAACATCATGTGAAGTATTAATACCACTTTACAAGGCCTTGTTAAGGCCAGACTTGGAATACTGCATCCAGTTTTGGTCAACACGATGTAAAAAAGATGTTGAGACTCTAGAAAGAGGGCAGAGAAGAGCAACAAAGATGATTAGGGGACTGGAGGCTAAAACATATAAGGAACAGTTGCTGGAATTGGCTAATGTCTAGTTTAATGAAGAGAAGGACGAGGGGGGACATGATAGCAGTGTTCCAATATCTCAGGGGCTGCCACAAAGAAGAGGGAGTCAAGCTATTCTCCAAGGCCCCTGAAGGCAGGACAAGAAGCAACAGATGGAAACTAATCAAGGAGAGAAGCACCCTAGAACTAAAGAGAAACTTCCTGACAGTTAACCAGTGGAACAACCTGCCTCCAGAAGCGGTGAATGCTCCAACACTGGAAGTTTTTAAAAAGAGACTGGACAGCCATTTGTCCGAAATAGTATAGGGTTTCCTGCCTGAGCAGAGGGTTGGACTAGATGACCTCCAAGGTCCCTTCCAACATCATCATCATCATCATCATTATTATTATTATGACAATTACAGTCTCCTGAGGTCACGTGATTCCCTCCTGTGACCCTGCTGACAAGCAAAGTCAATGGGGAACCCAGATTCATTTAACACCCATGCGACTCACTTAACAACTGTGGTGAGTCCCTTAACAACTGTGGCAAAGGAGGTGGTTAAAATGGGGCAAAACTAAGTGGACAACTGTCTCGCTTAGCAACAGAAAAGTTTGGGCTCAATTGTGATCGTAAGTCAAGGACTTAACTGTAAGTCTTCACCCCTGCTTGGGATCATCTTGAAGGCATCTGGCTGGCTATTTTGAGGAACAAGATGTTGGACTGAGATGGAACTGGGTGCGATCTACCAGGGCTGTTCCTATGTTCTTGGAACCTCTTACAAAGACACATAATCTCCAAAACTGAGGGTTTCTAATGCATTTATACACTTTTGGAAAGCCAAATATGGATAATTTGCATTTTGGAAGGTTATCGCCTCAAATTCACGATATGAGGAACTAAGGGAGGAGGGTTTTGATCCACGAAGAATTGCTCTCCGTTGAAGCCACAAAGACAGTTTTTCTCCCATGACATCACTCTGCTAAACACGTAATTCCCATGGTACTGTCTTATGCCTAAGGATATTTAACCATGTAGTAGAAAGCTGGTCCAGAAAAAAACCCCACATGAAATTGGCCCCATATCTCTGGCAGGTGCCCAACCACAAGACTAGTGGACTTCAATGCCCAGAATTCCCCAGCCAGCGAAACAACCGGTCGCAAATTGAGGACTACCAGTAATTGCAATCTATTTTCCCACTCATTCCGACAACAACAAGGATGCAACAGGCCTGTGTTGCATATGAGAATGTTTAAAACATTGGGAGATCATTATTGGTCCTCAACTTAATGACCGCTAAGTGAAAAGTTTGTTCAGTGGGTTTTGCCCCGTTTTACGACCTTTCTGGTCACGGTTTTTAAGGGAATCACTGCCGTTAGTAAATGAGTAACATGGTTGCTAAGTGAATCTGGCTTCCCCAGTGACTTTGCTTGTCAGAAGGCCCAAAAAGTTTATCACGTGACCCTGGGACACGGCGACCGTCATAAATACGAGTCGGTTGCCAAGCATCTGAATTTTAATCACGTGATCCTGGAGATGCTGCGACGGTTGTAAGTGTGAACAACTGTCATAATTCACTTTTTTCAGTGCCACTGTTAACTTTGAACCGTCACTAAATGAAATGTTGTAAGTCGAGGACTATTTAGAATAGAATAGAATAGAATAGAATATTTTTTATTGACCAAGACGTCTCACATAACAATAGAAATTTGGGGCTCACTTGTGGTCGTAAGTTGAGGACTCCCTGTAGTCATAAGATGGCAGTAAATAATAGGAAAGATGGGAAGGATAATAGTAACACACGGTTAGATATCCTTAGGCGTAAGACAATGCTGTGGGAATTACATGTTTAGCAGAGAGATGTCATGGGGAAAAATCTGTCTTTGTGTCTAGTTGTTTTGTACTTGTATGTTATTGCATGATCCAATGTGGGTCAGTCATCGGGACAAGCCATAGCAATAGCATGGAATTGAGTATGTTAGTTTAATGAAAAGAAGGACTAGGGGAGACATGATAGCAGTGTTCCAATATCTCAGGGGCTGCCCCAAAGAAGAGGGAGTCAAGCTATTCTCCAAAGCATCTGAAGGCAGGAGAAGAAGCAATGAATGGAAACTAATCAAGGAGAGAAGCAACCTGGAACTGAGGAGAAACTTCCTGACAGTTAGAACAATTAACCAGTGGAACAACCTGCCTCCAGAAGCTCCAGAACGTAACATTATTATGTTATTCTACTGTGCCAAAAGGAGTCGGAAGTCAATCAGAATAGAGTTGGAAGGAACCTTGGAGGTCTTCTAGTCCAACCCCTGCTCAAGCAGGAGACCCTAAACTATTTCAGACAAGTGGCTGTCCAGTCTCTTCTTAAAAACCTCCAGTGATGGAGCACCCACAACTTCTGGAGGCAAGCTGTTCCACTGGTTAATTGTTCTCACTGTCAGGAAATTTCTCTTTAATTTCAAGTTGCTTCTTTCATAGAATAGAGTAGAGTAGAGTAGAGTAGAGTAGAGTAGAGTAGAGTAGAGTAGAGCTGGAAGGGGCCTTGGAGGTCTTCTAGTCCAACCCCCTGCTCAGGCAGGAAACCCTACCATTTCAGACAAATGGTTGTCCAGTCTCTTCTTAAAAACTTCCAGTGTTGGAGCATTCACAACTTCTGGATTAGTTTCCATCCATTGTTTCTTGTCCTGCCCTCAGGTGCTTTGGAAAATAATTTGACCCCCTCTTCTTAGTGGCAGCCCCTCAAATACTGGAATACTGCTATGATGTCCCCCTTAGTCCTTCTTTTCTCTAGACTGGCCATTCCCAAATCCTGCAGTCATTCTTCGTACGTTTTAGTCTACGGGCCTTTAATCGTCGTAGTTGCCCTTCTCTACACTTTTTCCAAAGTCTCAACATCTTTTTTTTTTTTTTTGTAATGCGGTGACCGAAACTGGATGACAAAACTTTTCTTTTTCTTTCCCCTTGTGCCCTTCACTTTTTCCTCTTCCATTTCCCCATTCGTTTCATTTTTCTTTCTTGGCATTTCTGGATCTTATATTTTGGATAAACGAAGAGAGCGCTTGACATAAAATGGTTTTGCCCAGAGGGCTCATTTCGTGATCCTCCTTCGGTACCACAATAAGGAACAGGGATGGGTTATCGATTAGCGCCCAGACTACTTTGTTCCAGCTAAACAATTTGTGCTGTACCCAGAACGGTCGCCTGCTTCTGCCAAGGCCTCTCTCTCCTGCACAAATGCCACGATTAAGCTGTTCCCGGCCTTGGCATGTGTTTTTTTTTTTTCTTCTTCTTCTTCTTCTTCTTCTTCTTCTTCTTCTTCTTCTTCTTCTTCTTCTTCTTCTTCTTCTTCTTCTTCTTCTTCTTCTTCTCCTCCTCCTCCTCCTCCTCCTCCTCCTCCTCCTCCTCCTCCTTCTTCTTCTTCTTCTTCTTCTTCTTCTTCTTTTCCCCTTGCTCTTTTTTCCTTCTCTCTCTCTGTCTCTCTCTCTCTGTCTCTCTGTCTCTCTCTGTCTCTCTCTCTCCTTCCCTCCCTCCCTTTCTCTCCCTCTCTCCCTCTCTAACATTGAATTATGAAGTCATTTGTATGCAAGGGAGCGTGCCCACTTTGGTCCTGATGGCTTATTCAGAGCTGCCCTTTTCGGGGAAAAAATATGGTTCTTTTCTCTGACTCCAATTAATGATTGTGTTAGAAAGTATTTATTTTCCTTTCAGAGTTAGTTTGCGGAGAAAAGGGAGATGAATTGGGACAGGAGGGGATGGAAGGAAGGAAGGAAGGAAGGAAGGAAGGAAGGAAGGAAGGAAGAAAGAAAGAAAGAAAGAAAGAAAGAAAGAAAGAAAGAAAGAAAGAAAGAAAGAAAGAAAGAAAGAAAGAAAGAAAGAAAGAAAGAAAGGAAAGAAAGAAGGACAGGGCCTGCAGTATTGATATTTTCCAGCTTTTGGGGGTTCAAGGTTTTTAATTTTTTTTTCTCCTTCCCTCCCTTCCTCCCTATGTGGGTCGTTTCAGGGCGTGATGCATTGCGACACGGGTCCCCCACTTATAGTTACGGGAAACCTCTCAATTTCTTCCGATTTGTAAATGCCACAGAGGGTTTTTGCAAGGCTGAGAATACAGGGCCGGCCGTGGAGGTTTTCCTCCCTCCCCCTGCCCTAAATCACACACAAATCGCTCAACACAAAGGAGCCACATGGCAAAATCAGTCCTGTGCATCAAAAGGCAGGACACAGCCGTGTTTGTGCAAAAGCTTTACGCCCAGAGCTTTGGGGGGGGGGGAAATGTGTTCTGTTTTGGATCACGCTTTCCTAACAGGTTTGTTCTTTCTTGATTATTTGCAGCCTTTTCCCTTAGATCAGTGTTCCTCAATCTTGGCAACTTGAAGGCTGGTGGACTTCAACTCCCAGAATTCCCCAGTTAGCCATGCCAGCTGGGGAATTCTGGGAGTCGAAATCCACCCATCTTAAAACATGCTGGATGGGGAATTCTGGGAGTCGAAATCCACCCCTCTTAAAGCATGCCGGCTGGGGAATTCTGGGAGTCGAAATCCACCCCTCTTAAAGCATGCCGGCTGGGGAATTATGGGAGTTGAGGTCCATCCATCTCCAAGTTGCGTAAGTTGAATGACACTGCTTTAACTGTTTGCATCAAACTTGCAGGTTTCTAGTCAGAATGAAAGTAAGGTTTAATGAAGTTGGAATAACGAAACTGGGTATGTCTAGTTGAATGAAAAGAAGGACTAGGGGTGACATGATAGCAGTGCCCCAATATCTGAGGGGCTGCCACAAGGAAGAAGGGGTCAATCTATTCCCCAAAGCACCGGAAGGCAGGACAAGAAGCAACAGATGGAAACTAATCAAGCAGCTTTAAATTAAGAGGAATTTCCTGACAGTGAGGACACTTTAATCAGAGGAACAACTTGCCTCCTGAAGTGCCTAACACAGGGGTAGGCAACCTTGGCTCTTTTATGACTCGTGGACTTCAACTCCCAGAATTCCTGAGCCAGCATGGCTCAGCTTGGAAACCTCTCCCTTTCCCCTCAGCATGGCTGGCTCAGGAATTCTGGGAATTGAAGTCCACGAGTCATAAAAGAGCCAAGGTTGCCTATCCCTGATCTAGATCGATCTATCTATCTATCTATCTATCTATCTATCTATCTATCTATCTATCTATCTATCTATCTATCTATCTATCTATCTATCTATCTATCTATCTATCTATCTATCTATCTATCTATCATCTAGGTCAGGGATAGGCAACCTTGGCTCTTTTATGACTCATGGACTTCAACTCCCAGAATTCCTGAGCCAGCATGGCTCAGCTTGGAAACCTCTCCCTTTCCCCTCAGCGTGGCTGGCTCAGGAATTATGGGAGTTGAAGTCCACGAGTCATAAAAGAGCCAAGGTTGCCTACCTCTGGTAACAACTGCAGCGATTCATTTAACAACTGTGGCAAGAAAGGTTGTAAAATGGAGCAAAATTCATAGAATAACTGACTTGCTTACCAATGGAAATTCTGGGCTGAACTGCGGTCATAAGTTGAGGACAACCTGTATTCTGCGGAAGATATATGTGGACTTTTTCACGTTGACATTCCTCCATGCTCTGCAATGCTGCCAGGCATGGGAACTCTAATAAAAATAAAACAGGACCCCCGACAAGTTGGAATTCGGGATTTACCTGCCTTCGGCGCCCAGCCAGTCTAGTCAATAGAATATTCCTTATTGGCCAAATATGATTGGACACACAAGGAATTTGTCTCCGGTGCAGAAGCTCTCAATATACACACAAGCGACGAAGTGATAAATCATAAATCGTGAGACACAATCATAAGATCCAACCAACAAGTGATAGTCATAAAATACCAATAGGAGTAAGTAATAGGAAAGGTGGGAAAGATAATAAATAATAGATAGAGAAGGATAATCCAGGTGGTCCTCGACTTACGACCACAACTGAGCTCAACATTTCTGTCGTTATGTGAGACGTTTGTTGAGTTTTGCTCCATTTTACGACCTTCCTTGCCACAGTTGTTAAGTGAATCACAGCAGTTGATAAGTCAGTAACATGGTTGTTAAGTGAATCTGCCTTCCCGTTGACACTGCTTGTCAGAAGGTCACAAAAGAGGATCAGATCATACATGAGCTTGGGCCACAGAGACCGTCGTAAGTACGAACCACTTGCCAAGCATCTGAATTTGGATCACGTGACCACGGATGCTGCAAAGATGGTAATTGTGAAAAATGTTCATAAGGCACTTTTTGCCACGCCCGTTGTGACTTTGAACAGACATTAAATGAACGCTCCAACACTGGAAGTTTTTAAGAAGAGACTGGACAGCCATTTGTCTGGAATGGTATAGGGCAGTGATGGCGAACCTTTTAGAGACCGAGTGCCCAAACTGCAACCCAAAACCCACTTATGCATCGTCAGGTGCCGGGTGGGTGTGGCCCATTGGATGGGTGTGGCCCATTGGGGTGTGTGGCCCATTGGGGTGTGTGGCCCATTGGGTGGGCGTGGCTGCAGTGGTAACGGCAGACTGGGTGAAATAAAAAGTTCAATCAATCAATTCCAACTTTGCAAGATCTTTTTTTTTCCTACGATAAGTTGAAATTGACTGATTGAACCTTTTTTTTTTTTGCACACAGCAGCGGAGGCCTAAAGCAAAAAGGTTTTATAATACCCAGCTGAAGGCCTAGGAGTGAGGCAACAGCGCATGTGCCCACAGAGAGGGTTCTGAGTGTCGCCTTTGGCACCTGTGCTATAGGTTCACCACCACTGGTATAGGGTTTCCTGCCTGAGCAGGGGGTTGGACTAAATGACCTCCAAAGTCCCTCCCAACTTTTATTATTATTATTATTATTATTATTATTATTATTATTATTATTATTGTTGTTGTTGTTGTTGTTGTTGTTGTTGTTGTTATAAGTCGAGGACTATCTGTAGATAATAGATTAAAGGATAATAGATCCCCTTTGACTCTGGTTTGCAAAATTCAGATGTATTTATTTATTTATTTACAAAAGGATAGAGTTTTGGATCGCTCCCTCTTGTCCTTTGTCCCTGCTTGCTGTTTCCAGTCCTTTTTTTTTTTTTTTTTTGCAACAAGGCCAGGTTGATTGTCTTCAAGGCCATAAGGATTTGGCCATTCGGACGTCTGCCAAGTGTCTCCTGCAGGCTGCAGTGCATGGTGGGAAGGCATTTTAAATTAAGATGATGGCTGTGCCCAGGGAGACTCCGAGGAGTCGTCGGATGGCGTTCGTGCCGCCACTCGTCCCATTAGTCACGATGCCTTTGAGATGCCGGGCGGTGTGTAATGCGTCTGGCTTGCCCTGGATTGATTTTGCTCAGCTCCGTTGCAATTTCTTTAGAGGGAGGATGGACAGATGGAGACTTTGATCACTTCTTTTCAGGGGGGTGAGACGAGGCAGCTGATTTGGGGGTTCTAAGGGAGCCCAGATGAGGATAGGACCGTTTTTGATTATCTGGATCGGAAGGGGAATGACTTGTTCCCAGAAGTTCTAGGTCAGGGGTCTTCAAACTTGGCCCTTTTATGACTGGTGCACTTCAACTCCCAGAATTCCTCAGTTGGCCATTTTGATGAAACTGCTGGCTTGGATCCAGACCAGGGGTCTTCAAACTTGGCCCTTTTATGGCTGGTGGACTTCAACTCCCAGAATTCCTCAGTCGGCCATTTTGATGAAACTGCTGGCTTGGATTCAGACCAGGGGTCTTCAAACTTGGCCCTTTTATGGCTGGTGGACTTCAACTCCCAGAATTCCTCAGTCGGCCATTTTGATGAAACTGCGGGCTTGGATTCAGACCAGGGGTCTTCAAACTTGGCCCTTTTATGACTCGTGGACTTCAACTCCCAGAATTCCTCAGTCGGCCATTTTGATGAAACTGCGGGCTTGGATCCAGACCAGGAGTCTTCAAACTTGGCCCTTTTAGGACTGGTGGACTTCAACTCTCAGAATTCCTCAGTTGGCCATTTTGATGAAACTGCGGGCTTGGATCCAGACCAGGGTCTTCAAACTTGGCCCTTTTATGACTGGTGGACTTCAACTCCCAGAATTCCTCAGCCAGCATGCCTGGCTGAGGAATTCTGGGAGTTGAAGTCCACCAGTCATAAAAGGGCCAAGTTTGAAGACCCCTGGTCTAGATGCTCCAACACTGGAGGTTTTTAAGATGAGATTGGATGACCGTTTGTCTAGAATGGTGTAAGTAGGGTCTCCTGCCTGAGCATAGGGTTGGACTAGAAGACCTCCAAGGTCCCTTCCGACTCTGTTGTTCTGTTATTTGTCCAGAATGGTATAGGGTCTCTTGCCTGGGCATGGGGCTAGACTAGAAGACCTCCAAGGTCCCTTCCAAATCTGTTATTCTCTTATTTTAATGCTTCCGACCTTCTCAAGTGGAAAGCTAGCGCATCATCTTGATTGGTAGCTTTCTAATTGCAGGGAGCTCCTTTTTTAAAGAAAAAGTGGGGTGGCCTCCTCGACTTACAACCATTTGTTTAGTGAGCCTTCGAAGTTACAACAGCACCGACTGATGACCGTTTTCCACACTTACGACCGTGGCAGCCTCCCCACGCTCACGTGATCGAAATTCGGACGTTTGGCAACTGACTCCTATTTATGACAGTTTTCGGTGTCCCCAGCGATCCCCTTGTGCGACCTTCTGACAAGCCAAGTTAATGGGGGAAGCCCGATCCGCTCAACAACCCTCTTGCTAACTTGACAACTGCAGTGATCCGCTTAACAGCTGTGGTAAGAAAGGTCGTAAAATGGGGCAAAACCCACTGAAGAACTGTCCTGCTTAGCCGCAGAAATTTGGGGGCTCAAATGTGGCCGTCATTCGAGGACTACCTCTATGGCCGTGATGGGAAGGCTCCGCTACGGTCGTAACTTGAGGATGACCTCAAGAAGACCTTGGGGGAAGGAAGTTAGAAAATCCATCGGTGCCGCTTTTAAGGAAGAACGAAAAGGAGGCATCAGAAATGCCCTCAGCTGGGTCACCGTGCCTCCCTGTGTGGGCCTTTCATAATACACAATTGGCAAACGTGAAATAAGATTTGATTTTGTACGTTGGATTATTCCTGGTCCTCCAGCACAGCTGCTGTGGAGGTTGTGTGTGTGTGTGTAAGAAACACCTTGCCTTTTTGGGAAGCCCTTGTCCCTCGGCCGTCGAACTTCCAGCTGACAGCGGATAAATCCCAATTTCAGGCTTGCGGTTTTCTGCTTTAAATGATCCAGGGGAGGTTATGGGAAAATGTCTTTTTTTGGCCCGGCCTCTGGGAAGTGCAGGCAAAGCTGGGGAAAGGATTCTTGGTGGCCAGATCAAAAGTCTGGCTGGAAAGAGCTTCTTCGGTTCCCAACAAGGAAAGTTTGTGGGTTGTTCCCAAAGTTTTTTTGCACGGTTACGTGACCCTTCGGTGGGCGTTGCCGATTAAAAGGGCGCCTGACTTTCCCGGAATGACAGATAGTCCTCGATTTAACGGCCACAATAAGAGCCCGACATTTCGGCCGCTAAGCAGGACAGTTGTTAACGTGAATTCTGCCCCGTTTTAACACCTTTCTTGCCGCAGTTGGTAAACGGATCGCTGCAGTTAAGTTAGTGAGACGGTCGTTAAGCGAATCGGGCTTCCCCCGTTGACTTTGCTTGTCGGAAGGTCACAAAAGGGGATCGCGTGACCCCGGGACACTGAAAACCGTCATAAATAGGAGTCAGTTGCCAAGCGTCCGAATTTTGATCACGTGACCCTGGGGATGCTGCAACGGTCGTAAATGTGAAAAATGATCATAAGTCACTATTTTCAGTGCCGTTGTAACTTTGAATGGTCACTAAAAGAACTGTTGTAAGTCAAGGACTATCTGTATTCCTGTTTAGTCAAGTGAGTTTAGGGCAAAATGGATTTGTACGGCTGGGGGTTGGACTAGATGACCTCCAAGGTACCTTTCAACCCTGTTATTCTGTTGCAAGGAAGGAAGGAAGGAAGGAAGGAAGGAAGGAAGGAAGGAAGGAAGGAGGCAATTTCCTAACGGTGAGAGCAATCAACCGATGGAACAGCTTTCCTTCAGAGGTTGTGGGTGCTCCATCACTGGAGGTTTTTCAAGAAGAGACTGGACAGCCACCTGTCTGAAATGGTATAGGGGGGTTGGACTAGATGACCTCCGAGGTCCCTTCCAATCCTGTTATTCTATGTTCTAAGTTTCAGTGGAATCCTAGTCAGCTCTGATAAGTCATAGGATAAGCCTTGGCCAAAACCTACGGCCAGATGTGACCCACAAGAGGAAATATTAAATGCACACAGGAAAGGTCATTATATTATGGGGGAAAAAAAGATACTGGGTTCAGCTCACCTCCAGGTGACAATATATAGGTATATTTGTGAAGGTTTTTTGCAATAGGGTTTTGTTTGTTTTTTTGGCTGCCTCCCAGTCTAGCCCATATCATCTTTCATAACTACAGATAGTCCTCAACTTATGATCATTTGTTTGAAATTACAACAATGCTGAAAAGATTGATTTAACAAACAGTCTTCACACCAATGTCGTTAACACCTCTGCTGTGACATGATCAAAATTTGGTCGCTTGGCAACTGGCACGTATTTACAACGGCTGCAGCATCTTGGGGTGATGTGATCGCCCTTTGCAGCCTTCCCAAGCAAACTTCCGACAAGCAAAGTCAATTGGGGAAGCCAGATTCGCTTAACGACTCCCTGATTCACTTAACGACTCCAGGGATTTGGGTGCTTGGCAATCCCGGCCTGTGTTTGCAATGCTTTTCCCATGATTGCCGTTTACAATTTTCCTAGGAGGTTTCCAATCCATAAAATCAATTGAGAAAGCCGGATTGGCTTAATGATCACGTGACTGCAGTGATTTGCTTTAACAACTGTGGGGGGAAAGGTCGTAAAATGGGACGCGACTCACTTAACAACCATTGTGGAAGTTCTGGTCCCAGTGGTCTCGTAAGTCAAGGACTTATAACAGTTCCTATCGTGACTGTTCCAAGTTTCAACGGCACTGGAAAAAAGTGACTTAGGACCATTTTTCACACTTACGACCGTCGTAGCATCCCCATGGTCATGTGATTTATGTTCAGAGGCTTGACAACTGACTCACATTTATGACGGTTTGCAGTGTCCCGGGGTCACGTGATCCCCTTTTGCGACCTTCTGACAAGCAAAGTCAATGGGGAAGCCAGATTCCCTTAACGGCTGTGTTTAACGACTATGTTACTTATTTAACAATTGGGGTGATTCACTTAGAATGGAATGAAATAGAAATAGAAATAGAAATCCAGAATAGAATAGAATAGAATAGAATAGAATAGAATAGAATAGAAATCCAGAATGGAAATCCAGAATAGAATAGAATAGAATAGAATAGAATAGAATAGAATAGAATAGAATGGAATAGAATGGAATGGAATGGAATGGAATAGAAATCCAGAATGGAAATCCAGAATAGAATAGAATAGAATAGAATAGAATAGAATAGAATAGAATAGAATTACAGGATTGAGTGGAGTGGAGTAGAGTAGAGTAGAAGTGGAAGGGACCTTGGAGGTCTTCTAGTCCAGCCCCCTGCTCAAACAGGAGAACCTCAGATGTGATGAGCAAAGGTGTAAAATGGGGCAAAACTCACCTGACCAATTTCTCACTTAGCAACGTAAATTTTTGGGCTCAATGAAGGTCGCAGGTTGAGGACTACCTGTACACTGTCTAAAAACTGGCCAATATTCAGTTAGAACAGGATGTTTCTAGAAGCTTCCGGTCTTTTCCAGAGCTGGTGGATCTGCGTTGGCAAAACTGGGCATCTTGAGCTGTCAAAATCAGGTTTCACTTTGATATCTTCATCTCGGGAGGAAATTTCTCCCCAATTAATATGATGATGATTGCTATTATCCTCGGTCCAACCCCCCCAGGTTTTTCTGTGCCCCTCTAACAATCAGAGACTGTCTCAATCCTCGGGCTGGGAAGGATGATGGATAGCCCCATTTAAGCTTCCCAGAAATAAAACATTAATCTGCGTTGCCCCCGTCCCCACCTTCATTACAGCTTCCTGAGACACAGGCCTGATTGGAGCAAGATTGCTCCGCCCGGCCAGAAGCTCTTTGAAAATAATTAATATATCTTCTCCCCCCACCTCCTTTCTCCCCCCCCTTTTTCGTTCCCGCTGAAGCCAGAAAGAAGGAAGGAAGGAGGGGGGGCTTTCCCTCAGCTCTACATTGGTGTTTTTCAACCTCAGGGGCTTTCTGAGGCATGGACTTCAACTCCCAGAATTCCTCAGCCAGCCATGGCTGGCTGGGGAATTCTGGGAGTTGGAGTCCACGCATCTTCAGGTTCATAGAGAGACGGAAAATTATCCTTGTAATAAGGGGGGGGGGTTACTTTCTCTCTTTTGATAACCTTTTTTTCTCTTCTGTCCTTCATTGCTTGCTTCCTTCCTTGCTTCCTCTTCTACCTTTCCTTCTTCCCGGTGTCTCCCACCTCTTCTTCCCTTCTCTTCTTATCCCTCCCTCCCTCCCTCCCTCCCTTCCTTCCTTCCTTCCTTCTTTCCTTCCTTCCTTCCCTCTTCTCCCTTCTTTCCTCCTTTCTTCTCCTACTCTTCATCCATTCCTTCCTTCCTTGCTTGCTTTCTTCTCTTCTCTCCTCTCCTCTCCCCTTCCCTTCTCTTCTTATCTCTCCCTCCCTTCCTCCTTCGTCCTTCCTTCCTTCCTCACCTCTTCTCCCTTCTTTCCTCCTTTCTTCTCCTACTCTTCATCCATTCCTTCCTTGCTTGCTTTCTCTCTTCTCTCCTCTCCTCTCCTCTCCTCTCCTCTCCTCTCCCCTCCCCTTCCCTTCCCTCCCCTCCTCTCCTCCCTTCCCCTCCCTTCCCCTCCCCTCCCCTCCCCTCCTCTTCTCTTCTCTTCTCTTCTCTTCTCTCCTTTTCCTCTCTTCTCTACTGTACTTCCTTCCTTCCTCCTTCCTTCTTACCTTTCTCCTTTCTTTCCCTATCTTTCTTCTCTCCTTCCTTCCTTCCTTCCTTCTTTCCTTCCTTCCTCCCTCCCTCCCTCCCTTTTTCCTTCCTTCCTTCCTTCCTTCCTTCCTTTTCCTACCTATCCTTGCTGGCTAGAGAATTCTGCGAGTCACAGATTTTGCTAGATGGTGTCACCTGGGCAATACAGGTGGAGAAAACCCAAAATGCAGGATTCTTTACCGAAAGTTGGCTCAGATTGGAACCCGCCACCTGGAGCTGGCAAAGGGTGGGGTGGGGGGCATCTTTGCTGAACGGATTGGAACAAGTACCGAAAAGGGGAGACAGCAGATGGCAGCCTCCACGTGGGGAGAAATTTCTCTGGATGGCGCGTAGGTGCGAAAGGCGCCTGGAACAGAACGTTAAAAAGAGGTGGGAAAATCTTGTGGGTCTCCTGACTCAGAACAGGTGGCACTTTTATTTTATTTTATTTTATTTTTTCAAAAAATGGGTCTGCATTCTATTTGGATCCATATGGGGGGGAAAAATGCTTGCGGTCTAAGCAAAGGCCCGTCCTAACTCTTTCATATCTCCTGATTAAAAGATCTTCATAGAATCGTAGGGCTGGAAGGGACCTTAGAGATCATCTAGTCCAGGGGTAGGCAACCTTGGCTCTTTTATGACTCGTGGACTTCAACTCCCAGAATTCCTCAGCCAGCATGGGGGAACTATGGCCCCTTCATGACTCGTGGACTTCAACTCCCAGAATTCCTGAGCCAGCATGGCTCAGCTTGGAAACCTATCCCTTTCCCCTCAGCATGGCTGGCTCAGGAATTCTGGAAGTTGAAGTCCATGAATCAGAAAAGGGCCAAGTTTGAAGACCCCTGCTCTTAATCTTCGTCCTAGGATAGGGGTAGGCAACCTTGGCTCTTTTATGACTCGTGGACTTCAACTCCCAGAATTCCTGAGCCAGCATGGCTCAGCTTGGAAACCTCTCCCTGTCCCCTCAGCGTGGCTGGCTCAGGAATTCTGGGAGTTGAAGTCCACGAGTCATAAAAGAGCCAAGGTTGCCTACCCCTGATCTAATCCAACCCTTTGCCCAAAGCAGGAGTGAAAAAGGAAAAAGGCTTTTTTTTTCATCTTCAGATTTTAATTTATTTTTTTGGGGAAAAAGCACAGAATCTGACCCTTGGGCTCTTTTACAAAGCATTCTGACATGAGGATATGTCTTACAGGTAGTCCTCAACTTACAATAGTTCGCTTAATGTCCATTCAAAGTTACAACGGCACTGAAAAAAGCGACTTGTGACCGTTTTTCATGCTTACAACCGTTGCAGCGCCCTCTTGGTCACGTGATCAAAATCCAGGTGCTGTCTCATATTTATGACGGTTGCCAGTGTTCCGGGATCATGTGATCTCTTTTTACGACCTTCTGACAAGCAAAGTCAATGGGGGAAGCTAGATTCACTTACCAACTGTGTGACTCACTTAACAACTGCAGTGATTCTCTTAACAACTGTGGTGAGGAAGGTCGTAAAATGGGTCAAAATTCACTTAACAAATGTCTCACTTAGCAACAGAATTTTTGGGCTCCACTGTTGGGCTCCACTGAGGTTGTAAGCCGAGGATTACCCATATTAGGGAGTTCTTAGCGGGAAGAAGAAATATCCAAACTATTTTTAACCTAGATTCCATGATAGAGACATTTCTTTTGTGCCATAAATCTTGAATATAGCCACATAGAGATTTAAAAAAAAAAAAAGAAGAACAAAAGCGTGTTTTTTAAATAATCTTATTTGGTACAAGCCAACGTGCAATTCACAAAGAGCCATTTTTCTATATCAATACCCAGCCATTTTCATGCTGACGTCTCTCTGATGAACTGTTGAAAAGAGGCTAGGGCAAAAAATAAATAAATGGGGAAGTGGGTAGAATAAAAGAAGAAATAAAAACCTGCCGGTGATTTAATGTGCATTTAATATGCTGTAATACCGTTAATGCTGTTCCTTGCAGCGAAGTGTGTACTGTTGAGAATCACAAGTGAAAAGTTAGCGTGGCAATGAGGTTGATGTTGGATTAGAACAGGGGTGGGTGGGGAGAGAAACAAGCCCAGATTCTAACTCCAAACAGCACTGACTAATTTGAGCTTCATCGGTGTGTTTGCAAGGGGTCTACCTCGCAAAGTGGTTGTTGCTGAGATGAAAGCAAGCTCTCTAGGTAAGCTTCCATGAGGTGCTAGAGCAGAGGTCTTCAAACCTGGCCCTTTTATGACTTGTGGACTTCAACTCCCAGAATTCTGGGAGTTGAAGTCCGCAAGTCATGAAGGGGCCATAGTTCCCCCATGCTGGCTGAGGAATTCTGGGAGTTGAAGTCCGCAAGTCATGAAGGGGCCACAGTTTCCCCCATGCTGGCTGAGGAATTCTGGGAGTTGAAGTCCGCAAGTCATGAAGGGGCTATAGTTCCCCCATGCTGGCTGAGGAATTCTGGGAGTTGAAGTCCACAAGTCATGAAGGGGCCACA
>NW_015390650.1:55065-58940 GCF_001527695.2 Protobothrops mucrosquamatus | reverse complement strand
GATAGATAGATGGATGGATGGATGGATGGATGAATGGATGGATGGATGGATGGAAGGATGGATGGATAAAAATAGACAGGCAGGCATACAGAGATAGATGGATGGATGGATGGATGGATGGATGGATGGATGGATTGATGGATAAAGATAGACAGGCAGGCATACAGAGATAGATAGATAGATAGATAGATAGATAGATAGATAGATAGATAGATAGATAGATAGATAGATAGATGATAGATAGATAGATAGATAGATAGATAGATAGATAGATAGATAGATAGATAGATAGATAGATAGATAGATAGATAGTTTCTGTGAGATCCCTGTAATTCCTTGTTCATTTTTCCTGACTTTGCTGGAGGGGTAGAATAATCTTATAAAGGGCATCCTTACATGTATTTGCAAAACAGGCTTTTTCAGTTTTACAAATAGTAAAATACTATTGCAGGAAGTGGTGTGTAAACAGACTAGAAAAGAAGGGGGTAAAATTCCTTTCTAGCATTAAAAAGACATGTGGATCTGAATAGAGCTGGAAGGGACTTTGGAGGTCTTCTAGTCCAGCCCCCTGCTCAAGCAGAACCTATACAATCTCAGACAAGTGACTGTCCAGTCTCTTCTTAAAAACCTCCAGTGATGGAGTGCCCACGATTTCTGAAGGCAAGCTGTTCCACTGGTTAATTGTCCTCACTGTTAGGAAGTATCTCCTTAATTCCAGGTTGCTTCTCTCTTTGCTCAGTTTCCAACCATTGTTTCTTGTCCTGCCCTGGTGCTTTGGATAATAATTTGACCCCCTCTTCTTTGTGGCAGCCCATCAAATACTGGAATACTGCTATCATGTCACCCTTATTTCTTTTTTTTAGACTAGCCAAACCCAAGTCCTGCAGCCATTCTTCATATGTTTTAGTCTCCAGGCCTTTGATCATCTTAGTTGCTCTTCTCTGAACTTTTCCCAAGGTCTCAATATGGTGACCAAAACTGGTTGCAGTATTCCAGGTGTGGTCTTACTAGGGTTTTATAAAGAGGTACTAATACTCTGCGTGAACTTGATTCTATTCCTGTATTAGCTTTTTTGGTTGCTGCTGCACACTGCTGGCTCATAGTCAAGTGATCGTCCACTAGGACTCCAAGGTCCCTCTCACAGTTACTGTTTTTAAACCAGGTCTCGCCTAATCTGTACTTATACCTTTGATTTTTCCTGCCTAAATGTAAAACTTTGCTTTTCTCCACATTAAAACTAATTTTGTTGGATAGGCCCCATTGTTCAAGTTTGTCAAGATCTTTTTGGATCCTGAGCTTGTCTTTTGGGGTGTTGGCTATTCCTGCCAGTTTAGTGTCATCTGCAAATTTGATGAGTTCCTCTTCTATTCCCTCAGCAAAGTCATTAATGAGTACTGGGCCTAAGACGGAGCCTTGTGGTACCCCTCAAAAAATGGGCAACATTTTTGGGGTATAACGCTAGATAAATGGGAGAATGTATGGACAAATTGATTAAATTTACATTATAGTTTGAAAGAAAACTTTTATAAAATAATGTTTCGTTGGTACGTGACCTCAGATAGACTAGCAAAAATGTATAAAGGGATTTTTAATAAGTACTGGAAATGTAGTCAAAATCCAGGTTCATTTTATCATATGTGGTGGTCCTGCAAATATGTGAAAACATACTGACAATACAAAAAATATTTAAGATACAAATATTAATGAAACCTGAAGGTTTTCTTTTAGATATGATGGACAAGCCAATTGAAAAATATTTTGGGGTGCTATTCCTTCACATGGTGATGGCTGCAAGGATTGTACTTGCCAAACACTGGAAAGAAAAAGGGATGCCGATTGTTGAAGAATGGATTTTGAAATTGACTGAATTAGCAGAGATGGCAAAATTAACTGTTTTGATTAGATAATGGACTAGACAGCTTTATAAGAGTCTGAAAACCATTTGTTGACTTTCTACGCACTAAATACAACAACAGATGGTTAACAGGGATTTGAAGATTAGTGTAATGTTTAGCTTAACCGGTTGAGTGCTTTTTCTTCATATATACAGTGAGGGGAAAAATTATTTGATCCCCTGCTGATTTTGTACGTTTGCCCACTGACAAAGAAATGATCAGTCTATAATTTTAATGGTAGATTTATTTTAACAGTGAGCGACAGAATAACAAAAAAATCCAGAAAAACACATTTCAAAAAAGTTATAAATTGATTTGCATTTTAATGAGTGAAATAATTATTTGACTCCTTCGCAAAACATGACTTAGTACTTGGTGGCAAAACCCTTGTTGGCAATCACAGAGGTCAGACATTTCTTTTATATCCTGTCCCCGACACAGGTCCCCCTCCCCTATCGCACTCAACGCCCCTTGTTTACTCCGAAACGCCTAAAACCACTGCCCTTCCCATGCCCTTTGTACCCATTTTATCCAACACCATCTACTTTTTATAAGCAAAGCCTAGTTCTTCTGATTCATATCTGTCTGTGGTTATGCTTTTTAGACCTTGAACTCTAAACTTTATATTCAGGGGCTTCCGGTTCATCACGCGGCCACCATGGACGGCTGGGAGACTTGATCTCTCTCCCCCGTTCAGTTTCGCATCACTGGGGGCCCCTGAAAAGTGCCGAAAGTTGCCCCGAAGAGGCGACCATCAAGGAGGGGCTTTCACTGGATTGCGGGAGAGCAGCAACTCTCCCGTCAGAGCAGCGATCCCTCCAAACCGACGGACGAAAGGACCGGCCATAGAAATATGGCTCGTCCCTAGGCTGCTAACAGCCGAAGTCACATTACCATCTAGCAACTTCAAAGCAGCGTGGACAGGACTGGGTGAGGTTTGCCTCTCTTACATCCTAATTACTTAATTACCTGCATAAGCTGCTAAAGTACTTTCCCCCCTGTGGTGAAAGAAGGGGGATTCTAGCCCTCCCTCCAGAAACAGCGGCAATCAACCACTCGGGAGTTTAAAACGTTGGAAAAATACTGGGATCCTAATTGGAATTCTATTTCCTAAAATTGGTGGATCATAAGATTTGTAACTTTCTACTCTCTATATTTTTTTTCTCTGATTTTCACTCTAATTACTATTGAAGATTTGGGGTTTTTTCCCCTTAAAATAGAGGGGGGGGGACTAAAAAGATCCAACTAACTCTGAGACGTAACCTGTTATTCTTCAAGAGACTTGTTGACAGCTTTGAAAATAGATAAGATATAAAGCAACCTTGAAACACCATCTGCAAAAAACTCAGCTCAGCTCCTCATTTGGTGGACTTTCTGACTGTAAGTTTCTTTTTTTTAGTTTAATATACTACAATGGAAGAAGAACAGGAATGGATTTCTTCTACAGAGGAAGTACAGGAACAAATTCTTTGTATGTTAAAAGCGATGATCCAAACTCTACGTATAAGTCTGGATATGCAAACTCAAACTATGATTTTAACCAAAGAATTATCTATACAGAATTCTATAAAGTGAAACAACCAAATGCTATGACAGAAGACTTAGATACTCAACAAATACAGACAATGGAAAACACAAAAAAGAAACTGATAATAGAGAACAAGGAAATGACTTTTCTTATAAACCAGAAGGAATTTGAAGATAAAAAAGAAAAACAGATGAAAGAGAAGATAAATACTTCGGGACAACTGCATCGAACTGGAAAAACAAAGAGACGACTGGCTAAATCAACTAGTCCTCTTAAGAAAACATCAACTGGACGCTCTTATCAACATCAAACAATAGCCACAACAATACAAGGAGATTTTTTTGATGATTTAAAGGCAAAGATACGAAAAATGACCTGGCAGAGAAAAAAAGCTAGAATAAGATTGAAAAAGATTGGGGTTTTGATCTTTACATGAGATCTAAAATAGAATA
>NW_015390650.1:49997-53791 GCF_001527695.2 Protobothrops mucrosquamatus | reverse complement strand
CATAATTATTCTTATACAATTTTACATTAGAAGTTGTAATATATACTCCCAGATATTTAACCTTTTTCACTATTTCAAAACCTGTCAATTTAGCTAACATTTCATTTTCCTTCACAGTCATATTTTTAGATAGTATTTTAGTCTTATTATTATTTACCTTAAAACCAGAAACCTTCCCATACTGTATTATAACCTCCATCAAATCTATAACCGAATGAATCGGTTGGGATAATGTCACAACCAAGTCATCCGCAAAAGCTCTCAACCTATAATCATTCTGTTTTATTTTTATTCCCTTTATTATAGTTGATTCACAAATTTTGATCAATAAAATCTCCAATGTTAAAACAAACAATAATGGCGATAATGGGCATCCCTGTCTTGTACCTTTTTCAATTTTAAATTCCTCTGTTAATCCCCCATTAATTATAATTTGTGCCGTTTGTTGTTGATATATAGCCCTGAGGGAAGATAAAAATTTTTCCCCAAAATTCATTTTATCAACAACTTTCAATAAAAATTGCCAGTTCAACTGATCAAAGGCTTTTTCAGCATCTAAAAACATCAGAGCCGCAGGGACTTGGTTGTTCTTATCCAAATATTCAATTAAATTGACAATTTGTCTTGTCTTGTATTTCATATATCTTCCAGTTATAAATCCAGCCTGATCAGTATGAATATTTTATCCATATCTCTTAATAATTCTTCAGGTTCACATCCCAAAATGGGAGCGATCGCTTTCACCACCTCCTCTTTCAAGTCTTCTCATGGATTCTCTTTTAAGCCTCTTATCCGTAATGCAAATTCCATCTCCCTGTATTGTGAAATAATAACTTCATCTTGTATTATGTCAATCTTATTTTCAGTTTTAATCACTCTCCCCTCTAATTTTTCAGTATTTTCCGCAACCTCATCCACCTGGTCATCAAGACGTTCAATGTGTGCAGCTACAGTAATCCTTGAAAAGCAAGCAGAATATCCTCCCTTATCTCTTTGTTCTTGCTCTCAAACAGCTCTGCCATCTCCCCCTTAATTTCCTGCATTGCTGTTTTTAAGGCCTCTTGAATATCTCTAAGCATAAATGCAGGAGGCGGGGGGGGAAGGTGGAGGTGATTTTGGTTTAGATTGTGCTGCAGGCTGTATTACCGGGGATGAGATCGTAGTTTTAGAAACAATTCCAATGCGCTTTGAAGCCATTTTCCTGCTTATATCTTAACACAGTACTTTCAAGCAAAAAAACAACACTCCAGCGCCATCTTTCCTTTTAAGACAAATCAAAGTACGGAGAAGATTATTCTCTCCGAGTTAAAGTTTCCAATATTTGCAATTATAATTCCTCCTGGTCAGCTCCGTCTGCTTTAAATTACTCACAGATCTCTTCGGAATGCAGAGGGGGGTGCCGCGTCTTGCTTCGCTCCTAACATTCGGAGCCAAGTCGTCCTAGAATGCGGAGAAGAACGCCTCGGGCTACGAGGGAGCTCAAACCTTTCGCCCCCCAAACAAGAGGGTCCCAGTGAGCTCAACCTCTACCCGAGGAAAAAAAACTCGCCACCCCCTCTTCTCCTGAGGGGGGGTTTTCCAAGCCGCGGGACAGCTGATTAGCGCTGTCTCCACGCACTTTTACGCATTCTTAGGGCTGGCAGCCTAAAAAGAGCTGCCATCAGCGTGGCAACTCCACCGGAAGTCCCCTAGACTGAAAATTATTGATGAATATTAGGTACTTTTTGTTTGATTGATAGAATAAGAACTGTATTAGTTCGACTGTGACAGTAGATATTATGCGGGAAAGAGAGGGAATTAGTTGTTGTAATACTTTGAGATTTGTACTGATGATATTCAAATGTAATGGAATGACTGTGCTCAGCCGCCACGCTACTTTTCAAATATGTAAATGTAATATTGTAAAATTAATAAAAAACTTGGGGAAAAAATAAACTTTATATTCAGGTTTTATATTTCCTCTACTTGTGGTTTCAGTTAGCTAGTAATTTCTGCTTTTCGTATTTGTACTTGCCATCTATAAGATAAGCTTTATTATTTTATAATTTCAGGTGGTCTGGCCTCTCCTATCAACCTTTGGACTCATTAGAAATTTCTGAATAACACTTTATTCCTTTCACTGGCAAACTTCAGACGGACCTGTACATGTGCTTTCTTGAGCAGGGGGACCTTGCAGGCGCTGCAGGATTTCAGTCCTTCATGGCGTAATGTGTTACCAATTGTTTTCTTGGTGACTATGATCCCAGCTGCCTTGAGATCATTGACAAGATCCTCCCGGGTAGTTCTGGGCTGATTCCTCACCGTTCTCATGATCATTCAAACTCCACGAGGTGAGATCTTGCATGGAGCCCCAGACCGAGGGAGATTGACAGTTATTTTGTGTTTCTTCCATTTGCAAATAATCACACCAACTGTTGTCACCTTCTCACCAAGCTGCTTGGCGATAGTCTTGTAGCCCATTCCAGCCTTGTGTAGGTCTACAATCTTGTCCCAGACAACCTTGGACAGCTCTTTGGTCTTGACCATGGTGGAGAGTTTGGAATCTGATTGATTGCTTGCTTCTGTGGACAGGTGTCTTTTATACAGATAACAAGCTGAGATTAGGAGCACTCCCTTTAAGAGAGTGCTCCTAAGAGTGCTCCTAATCTCAGCTTGTTACCTGTATAAAAGACACCTGAGACCCAGAAATCTTGCTGATTGATAGGGGATCAAACTTATTTCACTCATTAAAATGCAAATCAATTTATAACTTTTTTGAAATGTATTTGTTCTGGATTTTTTTGTTATTCTGTCTCTCACTGTTAAAATAAACCTACCATTAAAATTATAGACTGATCATTTCTTTGTCAGTGGGCAAATGTACAAAATCAGCAGGGGATCAAATAATTTTTCCCCTCACAGTATATGTGTGTATGTGTGTGTAAAAGGGGAGAATTTACTTTTTATTTTAGTACCCAGCCAGGGTGGATCCTACATGTTAAATGTTAAATTTAATTGATCACTGAGAAGCAGGACATGACCTTTAGGACATAATAGGATTAACCCACCACCATCAGAATACCAAAAGGACATGCTCAAAAGCTCAGGTCAAAGTTTATGCCACAGGAACAGGAAACAACTCCAAACACAAAAGCCCAAGAAGGAATAAAAACCCACTACTCCCAGCTACATGTGGTCAGCTTTCCCAGAGTCGTTTCTGTTTGTGCTCTACAATAAACTACAACCTTTCTAAAGCAGTCTCCATTTTGTTTATTCCCAGCTTGGACTGGACCCGGATGATTTTTCTTTCAACAGGAAACTACGGTAATTGGGTTTGGGGTACTTTCGCCGGAAACGCTTTCCGTCTCAAAGGGAAGTTCACCACGAGGGCCGACTTCTCCCTCGAACCGCATGGCAACAACGCTTCCTCGGCTTTGTGGGTGGGGAATCTCGGCCCTATTCCTTTGCTTTCTCACCTTGCAACGCCACGTACCATCACAGTGTGGGAAGTCAGAGCCCCAGAGAAGGAAATATTAAAAGGGCAGAAAAATATATTTCCTCAAAAGTATTTTAAAAAGCAGAAACCAACTTTGCCCCCAAGCCAACTATCCCAAAGAGGAGCTAGCCCCATACAAATGCAGATGTAAAACCATCAGAAAGTTGAAGCCAGAGCAATCAAGAAGACAAAGAGAAAATCTGCATGCCCCACCCAAACTCTAGGAGTCATTAGCCCCATCACCTGGGAAGCAGGATATGATAATAGGATTAAACCACAGATATCAAGGCCTAGAAAAACACTCAGAAATAGCCTCAAA
>NW_015390650.1:46290-48095 GCF_001527695.2 Protobothrops mucrosquamatus | reverse complement strand
CACTGCCAGAAATTTTTAGGAAAAAGGAAATGCATTGAGAGAGGGACTTGTCAGAAAACATTTAGCTGAGAATCAAGTACGCTCAGTGGAAGGTGAAAATGTTGGAAGGAGAGAATGAAATAGCTGGAATCTGGGACAGCTGTAAAGTCGTATCCTTCTGTTTTGGGAAACTTCCATGAAAAAGCATTAAGCATCCCACCCAGCCAACCCCTTCTTGTTCTCCTTTTGCAGCCTCCTCGCAGGCAGAGGAGGTCGTTTTGTGGGGGGGGGGAAGGAGGGGATGCATTGAAAGTTTGCCCCCCCACCCCACCCTCCCTTCCTCAAATAATTTGGCTCCTCTTAGCTCGCGGGGAGGGGAAGGGGAGCCACGCGCACGCGCATGCTGCAAAACGGGCTCCCTCGCCAAATGCGTAATCCACTTTGGGGAGGAGGGTGGAGGGTGGAAAAGGAAGCCGTTGGGTTTACTTGTGAGTAAGCATCCCAGAGGCTCCTCCTCGCCGCCGCCGCCCTTAAACGACTCCCTCCTGAAGAAGTTCGCTTTCTAGATATCTAACTTTCCCCATCCTAAAAAGGGTCTCTGGCGGCGCAAGAGAAGGCGAGGGAGAAGGGTTGGGGGAAAAAAACACCAAACCCGGGGAACCCGTTAATCAACGTGCAGCCTTAGCGGGTAAAGGGCTGAGCCGGGACTGACTCTCACCCTTACTCGTGAGTAAACCCTGTGGGGTATCCGCCGGCGGGAGGGGAGCGACCCTCCGGGATCCCGACCGCCAGCTGGATCGGGCGCTTGGAGAAGCAGATCCCGGAGAGGGAATAAAAGTCGGAGTGGGTGAGGCTTCGACCCCCTCCAGTTTTCGAGGACACCCCCCGTCCGATTGTCCCTCTCCCCAGCTGGAGACCCTCCGGAGCAAGATGGGTTTTTTTTGGAGGGCGATGGGGAGGTGGCGGCTCAGCGGGTTCCCGCCTGCCCGCGAATGTCGGGCCCACGGGGCTCAACACAGAGTTGACGGTCCAACATAACTTCCCTCCTCGGATGAGAAAGAAGGAATCTCTCCCGCCCGTGTCCCTTCCCCACCCCTCAAGCGACAACAGGAGGTTGCAGACAACTAAGTCAGCCCGTGCAGGAAGCCCTGGAATGGCCAGTCCAGGGCGCCTGGTTGCAGTGCTGGACGTATTTTGCTCCTCCTAGAAGCCGGTGGCAAGAGAAAGAAGTCGTTCAAACTTCAAGCTAGCTACTGGATGCCTATTCGCACTTTTTCCCCCTTTTTTTTTTTGACTACTTGTCTGCCAACCCACCCCATCTGTAAAAGAAAAAGTCTTCCACCCAAGCATAACTTTTAAGAATTTTAAGGATCTTTGAGAGGAAGAGAGGGAGAGAGAAATAAAGACAGGGAGAGAAAGAGGGAAAGAGAAATAGAGAGAGGGAGAGAAAGAGGGAGAGAGAAAGAGTGAGTGACGGAGAGAGAGAAAGAGGGAGAAAGGGAGAAAGAAGGAGAGGGAGAGAAAGAAAAGGAGAGAAAGGGAGAAAGAAGGAGAGAGGGAGAGAAATAGAGGGAGGGAGGGAGGGAGAGAGGGAGAGAAAAAGAGAGAGGGAGAGAGAAAGAAAGAGTGTTGTGTTCTTTGTATTCCCCCCCCCCTTAATCCCCTATGCATATCCTGATCACCCATTAAGGGTGATTGCCCTTCACCATTGATCACCCATTAAGGGTGATTGCCCTTCACCATTGATCGCCCATTAAGGGTGATTGCCCTTCTCCATCTGCATACAGTTTCATGCCCGTTGCTGGTTGGCTAACTAGCAACAGGGT
>NW_015390650.1:36741-43088 GCF_001527695.2 Protobothrops mucrosquamatus | reverse complement strand
TTCATGCCCGTTGCTGGTTGGCTAACTAGCAACAGGGTCTTGCCAGCCAATGGAATTGTGTGATTACAAGCCAGGGGAATCCCATAAAAGAGGGCTCCCCTGGCCCAGAGAGCCAGTCCGGATTTACTTTATGCCTTGCCAATAAACCAAGAGCTGACTGTCACTCGACTCATGTCTTACTGCCTGCGCGATCTAACAGGGAGAGGGAGAGAGAAATGGGGAGAGAGAAAGAAAGAGGGAGACAGAGAGAGAGAGGGAGAGAGAGATTAAATTAGTAACATGGTTGTTAAGTGAATCTGGTTTCCCCCATTAACGTTGCTTGTCAGAAAGTTGCAAAAGGCGATCACATGACCCTGGAACAATGTGACCATAATAAATATGAATCAGTTGCCAAGCATCGAAATGTAAACCACATGACCCTGGGGATGCTGCAACGGTCATAAGTGTGAAAAATTGTCATAAGTCGCTTTTTTCAGTGCCCTTGTAACTTTGAACAGTCACTAAGCAAACTGTTGTAAGTCAAGGACTACCTGTACTTTATCACTTTTTTCCATTTGTAACAGTGAAAATACATCCTGCATATCAGATATTTACATTACGATTCATAACAGTAGCAAAATTACAGTTATGAAGTAGCAACGAAAATAATTTTATGGTTGGGGGTCACCACAACATGAGGAACTGTATTAAAGGGTCGCGGCATTAGGAAGGTTGAGAACCACTGGTTTAGAACGTCTTCTGGAAAGAGGAGGGACCACAGCATAGTCCGACTCCTCCGCCCTTTTTCTTCCCGGGCACGTGCGAGCCCCCCCCAAGGTCGGTGACGTCACTTCGATTCACGTGCCGCTCGGCCCTGGTCATGCCGCGCACCTCCCCTTGAGGTGTCTTTACCGCCAATCACGTACGGAAAATTCAGCCGCCCAATTTCTCCTCCCCTGCACTTTCGCCTCTAGGAGGTGAGCTGACAGGTGGGAGTAAGGAAGTAACCAAAGGTGAGGGAAAAGACGAGGAGCGAAGTTTCAGGCATCAACCAATAGCTTCCGTGGACGGGGGCGGGACTTCCGCCCGGAGCCGGAAACGAGTCTTATGAGTGTCCGTGGTGTGCTCATGCATATGCGAGCGACTTGTCCCCGCTGCTTCTTGGCGTCGAAACGTTCCGGGGCTTGGAGTTGCCGGCTCCCAGCGCCGTTCTCCCTCCCGCTTGCCGATTGTCCCTTCTCCCCGCGCTCTCTCTCAACCCCTTCCTGGCACGCGGCGGCGGCGGCGGCGGTGGCAGAGGCCAAGGAACCCGATCCGGCCTTCAGCGAGATTTCTCCGGCCCGTCAGGTCCTTATTGACTGTTGGGTGACAGGTGAGGCCCGATTTCTTCTGGCCGCCGCCATTTTCTCATCCGAGGCCCTCATGGGGGCGGGAATGAGTACTGATTTATGCCTGATTCCGCCGGCAGCTCCGCATTGCGTCTGCTCCGTCGGCCTTCGCGGGGGGGGGTACGTAGGTCTTGGGATGAGGCTTCCCCCAAGCTTCCTTCCCCGTGTTTCTTTGCGGCTTCATGCCTTCCCTTTCTCCGCAAGCCAGGGGGAGAAGGTTGTCGCCCCAAATTGTATCCCTAGTGGCCACCCTGCCTCGTTCCCACCCCAAGGAGGGAGCCACGGCGGTCTCGGATTCCTTTCTCTTTCTGCCTTTTGTTTTTCTGCCATTGAGCCCCTTGTGACTTTCTGACTGATAGCCTTAAAGTTATGAATTAAAATCAAACTGCAAAACACTAAAGCTGGATCAACACACCACTTTTGTCCTGCCTTAGTTCTTTGTGTCAAAGCAAAAACGTAGCTTTCTCCCAGTACTTAGTGTACCTTAAACTGAAAGACCTGAATTCGTTGGCCTCCCTGTGTGGCAGCTTTATCTTGTATATTTTTTTAAAAGGGGACGCAGGATACTTTGTGCATAAGTCTTTTCCTCTTATGTCTCTGTGAGATGTAAAAAACCCAAATTTTGATACTCACAATACGAAGACAAGTCTGGTTAACAAAACAAAGGTTTATTGGAGAATAACATAAAAAGAATAAAAAGAAAAGAAAAAGAAATATAGAAGAGAGGAGTGTTTGCAAACGGGCCTCCTGAATCCTTCCTTATGGATTGGATTTCCAGGAGCACACTGGCCTGGTTTCAAGTTTTTCATTTTATACCCTACACATCTGAGAAGCTCTTTCGTCTTTATATATATGTACTTTGAAGTTGTACTTAAAGTCATCCTGAGCTCTTCCACCCATCTGCTCTTATCTTGTTTATTTGTAATTTTCACCTAGGGTCAAAATCCCCCTCTTTGATAGTAGGATTTCTACTCAAAGTGTAAGTTCCTGTGTCCTGAGAACTTTTAGGCAGGAAATATTGAACAAACTTTCTCACACATTTGGCAGTGAATTGCTACATTTGCGTTACAGTGTTACATTTGTGTTAAATAGACAGTCTCATATATTGGCATTACATTTCTACAATTATTTTTCTACAATTTTATAAAAGAATAACTTTTACTTCCTTCATCTCTTAAATGGGAAAAGCTAAGTGAGGCAGATCCATACAGATTGATTGCTGACATAGACAAGTATCATCTTGGACTCTGGCATTTAAAAAAGTAAAACCAAAAAATGATTAAAGAAAATAAGTTTACATGTACTACATAGTAGACTGAAAACTTACGCCTACTAGAATTATACAGTAGTGGCCAAAATTGTGGAAACCTTTTGGGGAAAGTGTATTTTTGAGGTTTGATGACTAATAACACCACTTTCTTTTGGAGTAGTACCATACAATTATATATCAATGGAAAGATAATTTAATCAAGAATGTAATGCAACAAAGATTGTTCAATTATCTGTATTCTATGAAAAGTTATAGCCAAATAACCAGAAAAAGGAAGCACAACTTGCTTAGGTTGATATCAGGTAGCTTTCCTTCATCTGATTGTAGCCAATGAGCATGAGTGTTTAGAGAGCCAATCAGGTGTCATCTTGTTTTGGCAATGAGCCAATCAGATCACAATAGGAGTCAGTTATTGATGTCATGTATTGAAGCTGAGAGGAGTACATTTGTCAGTGTGTTATGTGATTGCTATCAAGTTGGTTGGGTTTTTTTTTCTTTCATTTAGTGAGTTTCTAAAATGTAATAAAATTAAAGTAATGGTGGAAAGAGTTGACTGGTTGCCCAGAAAGCGATGTAAAATAGTATTATTAAGTGAACAAGGCTACAGTTATAAAGAAATTAGAAGAAAAATTGATGGAAACTTAACCAAAGGTGGCATTTCTACTGTACACTTTTCCCAAAAGGTTTCCACAATTTTGGCCACTACTGTAGGCCATGAAAAAGAGAAATTATTTTACCTCTTGTATATCATTCACACAAGAACTGAAAGTAGTATAACTTAGGATTCAATCTTCTGTTGATTTTGATTTTGATGATCTGTAGCCAATACATACAACGTGTGTGTAAGCCATTTATAGTTATAACTTGAACTGTGTCAAGGTTTACTTATTTTAGAAATAAGTTAAAGGAGTTATGCTCATTGTTATGTGCTCCTGGCTACTTTCCTTCGTGACCAGAGGCAAGCTCGCCCGACCAATAACCAGCCAAGACACAGTAAAGGCCTTTTGTTTCGTTTATTGCAATAAGCGGGGAGAGAAGCTATCAAAGCTTAGCTCCCTCCAAAGTTCCAACCCAAAATATTTCCTTCTTTATACAATCCTTGTCCCGGCGGCACATCCCTCCTCTTTCCCCATTGGCTTAGGTACTATGAGGTTACACTCTTTCCAACCGCCTCCTACATATTTCCTGCTACATACTAAATCATACATCACATGTACATTAAAATTAAGAGATAATTTATGCAAGGTGTGTCAGTTAATATTAATCAACTAATTGCACATGCTCAGTTGCCTGAGTTCTGGCCCCCTTTTTTATGACTTAGAAAAATAGGTTCTATTTTTCTCAGGGCGTGCGGGGGGGGGGGTCCCCGGACGGTGGCGCGGGCTGCCCAGAGCCTTGGGCAGCGGAGGCCAAGCCCCCAGCCCTCAAGTTCAGGGACCCCGCAGCCCAGCCTAACCTAGCCCCACTTCCCCAAGGGGGCGCCCAGCTGCGCTTACCTCCTCCTTGAGGCTGCTGCTGCTGTGCTCGTTTTCCTTGGCCATGTTGCTCATGGTGTGTTGGTCAGAGGGAGGCCCACTCCCTCTCCCTGCGAGGAGACCCGGCTTTGTAACCAAAGCATCCTCAGCGATAGGATGGGAGACCACCAGGAGAGGTCAGGAGGAGGGGACAAGGGGATGGCAAAAGGGCAGCAGGGCTGCTCATGGCCAAGTGCTAAGGCAGGACTTCCCTCAGACCCTTCCTCCCTCTCATTATAATTTTCCTTCCTTCCCTCCCCCCTTTCTTTTTTCCTTCCCTCTTCATTCTCCTTTCCTTCTTCCTTCCCCTCTTTCCTTCTTTTTGTTTGTCTTTCCCTTTCTCCTTTCCTGTCCCTTCTTGGATGCTCAAATGCAAAAGGGGAAACATTTCTCGAAGCCTCCTTGCCTTGTGATCAAATGCCACTTTTGCTAGTAGTCTGTGGCCACTTAAAAGACCGAGAACAAACCAGGCTCAGTTTATCCCATGCTTGCATTTAATGGGGGTGTCCACAGACAACAGTACAGCAGAACTGTCAAAATGGTGGCTGTGATAGTTGATCAGAGTTTCTCTGTTTTTTTATGTGCAACAGCTTTAGCATTTAGGAACAGAGGTAAGTTAGTTGCCTTGCTATTAATACATAATCCTTAAAAGGGCTCTCCTGCAGGGACCCTGCCATGGTCTAATTCAGACTGGAAATATAGCAAAGGAAATATTCTCCAGCATGAGGGATGGATAATCCACTTGATTGGGTTTCCTGAAGTCCCTTGTACCCAATAAGACTAAGTCTGAGATAGCCACGCCTCCTGCCTGGCCGCACATGCCCAGTTCTGACTTAGTCTTACCCAGTCAAGGCGTGTTGTTTCTCTGCTCTCCAGACTCAGGTTTTATTTAACTATTTTGGATATTTCTACCCTTCCCTCAATTCCTCAATTTAGTTGTTTACTCCCCCACCCCTCTGATCCTTTCCTCCTGTTTCTTTTATTAGCGCTAATTTCCCCCGTCCTTTCCCTTATCCAGGGGATTGAGGGGGATTTGTTGGTTTATGGACCCCTGCCTTCCCAGAGCCTGCCAGAGCGTACGGAGGCTGGGGGTTGTGGAGTCTTTTCTCCGCTCGCCCCAGTAGATTGGCGGGCCTCCGCGGAGGCAAAGGGCCTGCAAGTTTCAGCCAGGCAGAGTCTCTCGATCTCTGCCTGCTGCTGGATTAGCGCTTTTTTCAGCGCAATCGTTCTTTGGGGTGTGCGGAGCTGCCGCTGAGACCCCAGGAGGCGTGGATCACTTGATTTTGGGGGGGGTGTCTTTTCTTCGATCGCGTTGCCCTCGCCTTTCTACCTGCGCGCGATCGTTTTAGGGGGAGCGTGGGACTGCGCACAGTCCAAGCTTTGTAGATCGCCCCCCCCTTTTTTTTTTGTTTCTTCTGGCAGAGAGCATAAAAAGCTCTCACTTTACAGGCCTGCGGTGTTTTGTTTCTCTTTCGATTTCTCCCAGCCCCATAGCACAGCCACGTGGCCGTGGCTGCCATTTTGAATTGAGGCCTGCATTGTAGGGCTTTTTTCCACGTGGCCGACATCCGCCATTTTATATGGTGGCCTGCACTGCAGGGCCGGCGTGGGACAGCAGATCAGTCCCCACGTGATTAAGGCGGTTGCCTCTTTTTTCCTACGAATCTGGTGATTTCTGGTGGCTGGTTTAGTTCCCCCCCCTGTTCTGGGGAGGGCAGAACCAAGTGAATTAATACCCCCTGTGGTTCCCAGCCTTACCTAATTGACATTGCCTCTGGCAATACGAATTTTACTACCTTGTCTATCTTTGGGAGTGGGCCTTAATTCTGGGCCTTGTTCCTAGCCTGCTTGTTGTTGACCCACCCTCAGACTTTGTTCTGAAGGGTCTCAGGCTTAATCCTTGTTTTGGATTGATCACCAGAATTAATATTTCAGCCTTCATCAATCCCATCCTCAGTCTTGTGCTGAAGGGATAGAGGCTGTTGTTTCTCCTTGGAAGGGGGGCCGTTTTTGGTTCCGTCCAGCCTTTGCTACCTGGTTATCCCACCCTCAGACTTGTACTGAAGGGATTCAGGTTTTTTTGCAAGGAGTTCATACTGGTTTTCCAGTTTGTTGGTTCTTTTCACTTGATACAACCATCTTCAGTATTGGGCTGAGAGATTTAGGGACACAATCTCCCTGATTGAATCTCAGGGA
>NW_015390650.1:0-35394 GCF_001527695.2 Protobothrops mucrosquamatus | reverse complement strand
TGCTTTCATGGGTTCATGGGCACGGTGATAGGGGTCTGGAGAACAACACGCCTGACTTTGTCTGTTGCTTCGCCTCCGTCAGAACTGGGCATGTGCGGCCAGGCAGGAGGCGTGGCTATCTCAGACTTAGTCTTATTGGGTACAAGGGACTTCAGGAAACCCAATCAAGTGGATTATCCATCATCATGCTGAGAAATGGTGTTCAGGTAAGACCAACGCCCCTTTTCCCCTACTCTGCTTTGTCCTGTTTTCCCCACTGGAAATGGCTGTTTGCAACACACAAGGAGGGGATACTTTCCTAAGAGTTCACAATTCAAGAATACCAGTGTTAACTTGGATTCCCAATAAAGTCCTGTCTGTGACGAAAGACAACACAAAATTGCTTTCTCCTTTGAGCCTAAGTCTCAATGGATCCAGGATTGAAGCAGAACTGTGTGAACCAAGTTGTTCCTTCCTTCCTCCCTCCCTCCCTCCCTCTGTTCCTTCCTCACTCCCTTTTTCCCCTCCCTCCCACCGTCCCTTCCTTTCTCCCTCCATTCCTTCCTTCCTCTGTTTGTTCCTTTGCCTTCTCATCTCTTTCCTTCCTCCACGCTCAGGAAGGGGTGATGGGAGGGAGAGAGATTGCCAGCGCTGCCATGCTGCCGCCGGCCATTGCTATCCCATGTGGGCAGGCGGGAACGGTCCTGGTAAAAGGGAAACCTCGTGGCTGCAAGGCTGGAGGTGCTGGTGGGAGGGGGTGGGTGGCACTGATCTACAACCTGGTTGCGTCCATCAAAGCCAGAAGGCACTCAACATTAGATCCACGGGGCCATCTCCCGGGGGGCAGGACAGAGGTGGTGGGGTAGCTCCTTGCTGGTTCCAGGCACACACACCCCGGGTGTGTGCACAGGAGACGGCCAGCGCCGGTGTCCTGGGTGAAGTCAGCCTGTGAGGGAAGAGAGCCAGCAGGGACGCCGGACTCCACTTGTGCGCGCACCCAAGCAGCCAGGCAGGCCTGCCCTGTGGATCTAACGTTGAGTGCGTTCTGGCTTTGATGGGCGCAACCAGGTTGTAGATCAGAGCCACCTCCCCTCCCACCAACACCTCCAGCCTCTCAGCCATGAGGCTTCCCTTTTACCGGGACCGCCCCGCCTGCCCACGTGGGATAGCAATGGCCGGCAGCAGCATGGTAGCGCTGGCAATCTCTCCCCATCCCATCACCCCTTCCTGAACGCGGAGGAAGAAAAGAGATGAGAAGGAGAGAAGGAAGAAAGAACGAAGGTTCCACAGGGTAGCCCTGGAATCAGCAAGGAGCTGCCTCGCCGCCTCTGCCCCGCCCCCTGGGTGTGCGCAAAGGAGATGACCGGTGCTGGCGTCCTGGGTGAAGTCAGCCTGTGGGGCAAGACAGCCAGCAGGAATGCTGGACTCCTCTTGTGCGTGCACCCAGGGGGCAGGGCAGGGCTGCCCCATGGATCTAAGGCTGAGTGTGTTCTGGCTTTGATGGTTGGCACCAGGTTGTAGATCAGTGCCCGGTCGGTCTGGGCAGGTCCGAGGTGCGGCGGACCGGTCCTTCGCTGTTTCTAGAGCAGGTCCCTGGGCCGGATGGAACCACATATCGGGCCGGCCCCGGCCCATGGGCCTTGTGTTTGACATGTCTGCCCTATACACTGAGCTGGTTTTACTGCAACAAGAATTGCTACTTATTTGTAAGTGACTATATCTGGCAAATTGCTAAATAGATGTCACATTGCCTTCTAATTATAACTTTTTGAAGTGGATGTCATGCATAAAGTTTGCATCACCATTTTAAGCATATTTATTTAGATGGAGTTTTCATTTACTTGTGTAGTATTTTCTAGGTCAGACTTTTAAATTGATAACATGTAATCTATTCAATTGCCTCTATTTTTATATCCAGCCACTACACTTGTATAGTATTACATGCATTTGTATGTGTAGCACTTCCCCCAAAGGGGCCACTAGTAATCGGGCCTTTCTATCCCTTTCTTCACGTGCCCCGCCCACCTGGCCCAGGCACACCAACACACCTTGGAGGGAGTTATGGGCTTTAATTAAAATAATGGCCATTAAGATAAAATTAAACAGCAAATACAGGTAACAAGCACCAGTGCAATAAACATAAACAATAACACAGCAGCACATTAAAATGGTCCTTAAAATCAAATTAACAACATGCACCAATGCATTAGACACACAACAGTAACACACATTAAAATGGTGGTCCTTAAGTTCAGTGTTGCTTATTGAACTGCTGCTGCTTGCATGAACAGACGCTGATGCTTCTGCAACTGTGGGGAATTGGACTTGGGGGTTTGATGAGTGCTTTACTGAGGTATAGTTGTATAATAAAATACTATACTCTCACTAGGTGTTGTTTGCATGACCTCGGTCCGAACAGAGAAGGGAGTTTGGCTTGGTGCGGTGGGAATCAGGCCTAAGGCCTGTTGGGACCCAAGGTGCAGGAATTGGAGCATGGGGTTTCTCAGGAGTGGGAGAGGCCTTGGGATGGCCAGGGCAAGCGGGCCTGGGCCTGTACTAGGGCTCCAATGGCCTCCCCCACTCAGAAAGCATCCCCCACTCCACTTGACAACCTGCATGTTTTATGTTTCATTGGGGAGTGCAGGGATGGGAGGTTGTTAGGTGACATGTTTCACTTAATGACTACTGCGACATGTGAATATAATGGGCAGGCTCCATTACAGTCGTATCTCGACTACCTGCATATATGAACCTGACTGTATATGAATAGTGTAGTAAACCATAAAAAAAGAAGTGTTGTGTACTATGTACAAATAAGTTATGATTTATTCTTTGTTTATGATCAACTTTTTTTGTCTCCGATCAAGGTGGAGTTTATATTTGGTATAGTAAATAGGCTGCAGAAGATGTTTAGCCATAGTTGTTGGCAGAAAAAGCTAAGAGTAAATGATTGAGCCATGTGCATCAGCATCTTGTCACTTCATGTGTTAACGTGAATCTTGCTGCTGCCTGTAATGCCCCATATGTGCATCCTCCTTGACTCTCCAGGCATGGCAAACCAATAGGAATAGAGAATAGAGATAGAAGGGACCTTGGAGGTCTTCTAGTCCAGGGCTTTTCAACCTTTTCACCGATTGTACCACTTTTAGAATATGGCAATATTCGAGTACCACCAGTCGCCTAGCAAGGTGTCAAAAACTTGATGACCCCCCCCCCCAAAAAAAACAGAAAAAAGTGATAAAAGTACAGGTAGTCCTTGACTTACAACAGTTCACTTAGTGACTGTTCAAAGTTACAATGGCACTGAAAAAAGTGACTTATGAGCATTTTTCACACTTATGACCATTGCAGCATCCCCAGGGTCATGTGATTTACATTTGGATGCTTGGCAACCGATTCATATTTATGATGGTCACATTGTCCCAGGGTCATGTGATCGCCTTTTGCAACCTTCTGACAAGCAAAGTCAGTGGGGAAACCAGATTCACTTAACAACCATGTTACTAATTTAACAACTGCAATTATTCACTTAACAACTGTGGCAAGAAAAGTCATAAAATGGGGCAAAACTCATTTAACAAATTTCTCTCCCCTTTTTATATCCTCTCTTCTGTCCCCCCCTTTTATATCTTCTCTTCTCTCCCCCCTTTTATATCCTCTCTTCTCTTCCCTTCTTTTATAGCCTCTCCTCTCTCTCCCCGCCCCTTTTCTCTTCCGTGCACCTCCAGCTGATTCCTCTCAAGGCTGTGCTTCTCTGTCTCTCTTTTGCAGTCCTCTTCTCTTTCCCCCATTCTTTTTTTTCTCTCCCTCTCCTGCCAAAACCTCCTTTTATAACCTCTCCTCTCTCTCCCCCTCCTTTTCTCTTCCGTGTGCACTGGAAGCGCCAATCCTGGGGCTTCTGTCTCACCCCTACAACCCTGCAGAAGTGTGTGCTGATCCTGGGCTTCTGCCCAGCCCCCATAGCCCTGCAGAAGTGCCGATCAGCTGTAGCTGCTCATGGCGATCCTAGGCTTTGCTCAGCCCCCATAGCTCTGGAGAAGCGCCGATCAGCTGTAGCTGCTCGCCGTGATCCTGGGCTTTGCTCAGCCCCGACAGCCCTCCTTCGAACTGGGGCATTTCCAACCAAGTTGCCTTTCCAACCAAGTTCCTTCCTTCCTTCCTTCCTCCTGGCGCCTCTGCAGAGCCCCGACAGCCCTGTAGCTCCAGCTGTCTCTCCCTCAGGCTTGTGCCGCCGCTTCAACTCATTCCTCTGCCCCGCTACCACTTCGCGTACCACCTGCCAGGTGGCAAAGTACCACTGGTGGTACACGTACCACTGGTTGAAAAGCCCTGTTTTAGATGCACTAAAAATTGAAGGGGTTTTTTTTTCAACTACAAAGGTAAACCTTGTAGAGTAGGCAAGGCGGGTTGTATGACGTGTGTGAGTTCCGGCACCTTTTTTCTTTTCTTTTTTTTTACAAAAACACTGGGTAGCACCCAATGTTCAAGTCTGTCAAGATCCTTCTGTATCTTAAGCCTATCTTCTGGAGTGTTGGCTATTCCTGCCAACTTGGTGTCGTCTGCAAATTTGATGAGTTCCCCATCTATCCCCTCATCCAAATCATTGATGAAGATGTTGAAGAGCACTGGGCCCAGAACAGAGCCCTGGGGCACCCCACTACACACTTCCTTCCATGTAGATGCAGTTCCATTGAGGACCACACGCTGAGTACGGCCGGTCAGCCAGCTACGAATCCATCTGGTGGTGATGCTGTCTAACCCACATTTTTCTATCTTATCAAGTAGTAGGTTGTGATCTACTTTATCAAATGCCTTACTGAAGTCCAAGTAAATTATATCCACAGCATTCCTCTGGTCCACTAATTTTGTCACTTGGTCAAAGAATGCAATAAGATTTGTCTGGCATGATCTGTTTTTGACAAACCCATGTTGGCTTTTGGTAATGACTTTGTTTGCCTCTAGGTGTTCGCTGATTTGTTGCTTGGTTATCTTTTCCAGAATCTTCCCAGGTATTGAGGTCAGGCTGATAGGTCTGTAGTTTTCATTTTTTGAAGATGGGAACTACATCAGCTCTTTTCCAGTCCTCTGGTAGTTCCCCAGTGCTCCACGATCTTTGAAAGATATAGTTCAGTGGTTCTGAGATCACATCTGCCAGTTCCTTGAGAACCTTGGGGTGTAATCCATCTGGTCTTGGTGATTTGAACTCATCTAGGCTGGACAGGTGCTCACTTACCATTTTCTTGCCTATCTTCACTTGTGTTTCTAATCTGTTTTTTACGGTACTGTTTTTGATAGGTTGGACTGTTTTTTCCCTTTGTGTAAAGACGGATGCAAAAAACGAGTTAAGTAGTTCTGCTTTCTCCCTGTTGCTTGTCACGTTCTTGCCACTTTCTCCCACTAATGGACCAATCATTTCCTTAACTTTTTTCTTGTTTTTTACATGTCGAAATAAGCTTTTTTTGTTATTTTTGACTTTTGTTGCAAGCCTTAGTTCATTTTGAGCCTTAGCTTCCCTCACTTCATCTTTGCAGGCTCGGGCTATTTGCTGATATTCTGCCTTAGTTATGTGCCCCTCTTTCTACTTTTTGTACTTGTCCTTTTTGTCTTTCAATTTATCAGAGAGTTCTTTATGCAGCCATGCTGGTTTCTTTTGAGAGCTGTTATTTTTCTTCTTCGTTGGTATTGTGCTAGACTGGGCTTTTATAATCTCACTTTTCAAAATTTCCCAAGCTTCTTGAGTTGTTTTCCCCTTGAGGATTCTCATCCATGGAATCCTTCCCAAGCTCTCTCTAAGTTTATTGAAATTAGCTCTCTTAAAGTCCAAGACTCTAGTTTGACTGTATTCTATTGTTTGTGCTTGCATAATGTTGCTAAGTGAGAAATTTGTTAAGGGAATTTTGCCCCATTTTATGACTTTTCTTGCCACATTTACTAAGTGAATCACGGCAGTTGTTAAATTAGTAACACAGTTGTGAAGTGAATCTGGTTTTGCCATTGACTTTGCTTTTCAGAAAGTCACAAAAGGTAATCACATGACACTGGAACACTGCAACCGTCATAAATGTGAGTCAGTTGTCAAGCATCCAAATATAAATCACGTGACCATGGGGATGCTGCAATGGTCTTAAGTGTGAAAAATGGTCATAAGTCACTTTTTTCAGTGCCGTTGTAACTTTGGTCACTAAATGATGTAAGTCGAGGACTACTTGTATTGAATTCCAATATGACATTGACACTCTCGCCCAAGGTTCCAGCGAGTTCAATCCTAAATATGAATAGTTTTTTTATAGGTTTTATTAATTTTTAAAAATTACAATCTTTAGAGGTTAGTAAACAACATGTCTGGGTTCACATATTTAACATTAAGTTATTCAATATAAATCTATTCAGGACTGCACAATCCAGTATTTTTTCCTTGATCTTCCTTCCCCATATTTTTTCCCTTTTCCCCTCATTAAACAATTACAATTCTTAGTACTATTGATGTATACAAAATTAGATATATACATCTTCATCATATTTTACTAATATTATAGAAATAATAATATCAATTCATAAGTCAATATCCTGTTTTTTGTGTTCTTATTAAAGTTTGATTTCCCATCAATATTTAAAGTATCTGTCAGTTATGATTTTCTCAATATTAATTACATTTATATAGCTAAAAAATTGTATTCATACCAATCCTCCACTTATTTGCAAATTTCCCATATCAAAAGAAGAAAAAAAATGCTATTTTAATTCTAAATCATATCTTCCATTATAAAAATCTAGTTATATCTAAGTGTCATCCGTTCTTTTAATCATATTCAAACAGGTATATTAAACAGATCGTGCCCCCTCTTGATAAATCAAATCCTCTGTTTTTTAAGTCTAACTCTTGCTTTCTTCTGGCCTCTTCCCGTTGAGTGTGGAATGCGTCTCCTTATCTAGGAGACAGTTGCAAGGAAACAAAAGCTGGAGAAGACCTTGAGATGCGCGCCTACCTTACCAGTCAGCCGGCCATCAAGCCACCTGTGGATTGGCTGGAGTTCAAACGGACATTATGACTTTGGTGGGAGGGGGCATATTGCTTGCTTTAATTATATCATTCACGCGGGCTTTTTTTCAGATCTCGCCTTACACTCCCTACTGTCACTAGTTCCTAATAAAAGTTCCTTTTGAGACAATGCCTGTTTCAAGAGTTCTACTTTCTTGGGTGATTAGTTGAAGTGGGTCCTTATACAAAAGGGTCTTTTGTATTTTCATTGTTATAGGTAGGTCTTGCAGTATTTTATTTGTGTATGGCAGTCCATATTTCCCTTCTCCTATCTCCTCAATCTCTAGGCCCATTTCTTCTGCTTCACCCTCTGATTTCTGGTTTATTTGTCCATACGTTGTAGTCGTTGTCTGGGAGCTTTCCAGTTGTAGCTTCAATTTGGAGATTTGGTCCTTTATATTATCTAGGTTGTTTTTAGTCTCATTATGGTTTCTTTTTATGTCCTCTTTGTGTTCAAAAATTGTTAGATGTATTTGCTGTAGCATAGAGAGTATTTCCTTCTGAAAGCTATTTGTTTTTTCTTGAGGCATCATTCCTAGAAATCCGCTAGTATCACCAGTCTCAGTAAGAGTGGAACAAAATTTCCTCTAGTTTTCTGGTCTTTATATATAGCCTTTATAATCCAGTCCTAATAGCAATATTTTATAGTAATCCTTTGTCTCAAGTCTCCTGAAAATTATCAGTCAGGCAAGGTTGTAATCCACAATGTTCCCAGTGTTCAAAATGTTCCACCTCCCTGCAGCCAGACACATTCAAAAGTCAATTTTTTCTTTTTCTCCCACTGGCTCTTGAGATGAAAAGTCCAAGCTCAGTAGGTATTCATAGTCCATGAAGGTCAGGATGATAAATATGCCAAAATATTTTCCTTTATTACCAGCTGTTCTCCCTTAAGCTGTAAGTCGCCAAGGAGCTAGTTATAGTGTTGTACTCAAATCCACCACTAGATGTCATTCAAAGTCCATTTTCCACTCTTAAAACAAAGGGTTGTTCTCCAACATGATTGCGGAAGAATCCACCAATGGGTTATTTCAGTCCTACTGCCCAATCAGACCAAGTTGTCAAGTTGTCACGCCTCCTCTTTGTCTGGGACTTCCCAGTTTTCATCTTGGTCTTCGCCCATGAGGAACGTGATAACTTGACTCTCTGTCTATTGGAGCAGGTCAGGCTAGATTTTTCCTTATTTGATCCTTGGTGGATTCTTCCAAAATATTGGAGATAGTAGAGGTATTTCCTCAGGGGGAAAGAAACTTATTCCCTTCCCCTTCCCTTCAGGGTTGTTTCCCCTCCAGGACTGGGGGGTGGGGTGGTTTTTTTCCCTTCCCTGAATTCAGCTCAAATTGCTGAACCATTCCCTCTCAGGTTAAAGTGGGGGGAAGTTTCTTTGTTTTCCTTTCATTTCCTGAAGGGGACTTTGAACTTTACAGCCCCCTAGCCAGCGCGCGTATGCTTCTCTGGCTGCTGGCCGCACCTTGAAGCCTCGTGGCTTCGTTTCTGACCAGGCCCGGTTAGAAATACTTGCGGCCGCCATTTTGTTTTTTTTTTACGGAGCTGACTTCACCAGAGCTCTTTCGGCCCGAAGTTCAGCTGAGTGACTGGCTTCAAACAAGTGGGGGAGGGAGGTTCCAGCCTAGTCCTTGCCTTTCCTTCGGCTGCTGCTGAGGAGGAGAAAGCCTCGTTGAATTTCGGAGGTGAGCGGTTTGCGCGCCTAACAGCTGTTAGGCGCAATTTTTCAAACCGCTCCCTAACTGCAAGAAAACTTACTCTTTGCCTTTCCTTCCTTCTGGAATTCCCTTTGCCACATTAAGGCCCTCCAATAACTTACCTTTCTCTCCTCCTCACCTCTCTCTCTTTCTCTCCCCCCAGACAGAACAGGCATTAAGGCCTGATCTCAGGCGTCCGCCATTTTGGGGCAATAGGGAAACGCCCCTTTCTGCTTGGCCTAGGATGCCATTTTGTGTAACTGTCTATTTTACTTACAACAGTTAAATTCCTTGCATATTTTGTTTAAATTGCATAGAATTGGTCTTTACTTGTACTTTCTTCTCATTGAGCTTAAGTGTGCCAGACTTTATCATTCCTTTTGAGGATATCCACTACATAAGGTGTGAATTCGCTGCACAAGCAACGGTCATCAGGCCCTGCTCGCTACATTGCCTATTTCTGCCCTTCTGCATCTAGTGGCTGCTTCAAGTTCCTGACCATCGCCACTATTGTGGGACACGTGTGACCCTGTCACCACTTGGTGCATCAGGCGTGAGACCAGGCTAGCCAGTGGGCCGGCTCACGCCTGTCCACGTGAAGTCAGTCCCTCTTAAGGGGGGCCTCCTGACGTCCCTTGCAGACCGGGTCAGTCCCAGGGTCACCTAGGGGCTGTATCTCGATAAATATGGCAGAAACCACTGAGCCAACGCCTTTGGACACGGACAATACATCCGTCCAAGCTGAGCCACCACCTGAAGTACCTAGAGGCAAGGCCAAAGCCAAATTGAAATACGGCAGGAAGGCTGGCAAGGCATGCGATAGACAGGCCGACCGTACTCACAGAGCCCTGGAGAAGCAATTTTCCTGGGCCCAACGCTTGTCTGCTGAAAGAGCTCATGCTCTGTCAACCTCCACACCACCTGATGCGGGGACGCCTCTACCATCCACATCGAGAGCTTGGTCACCGGAGAACGTGCAGCTGCAGGTCTCCACGCAGACCCTTGGTCAGGTAGGACCACCTCTGTTTGGGGAGGACCTTGAATTACCCGGCCCTTCCACAGCACCCACTGTTGCTGTCTCACCAACTGCTGCGGGGTTACGGCCTCCGCTGGAGCAGTCCTTCTCCGACCAGCTCCAAGGATGGATATCACAGGCTGTGTTCCAGGCCATGGCAGCAGCGGGCCAATAACAGGCGTTCCCGATTCCAGGGTCCTCTGTACCGACTACCTCTACACGGCCTCCACTGGATAGGTCAGGTATGGTTTCCCCTTCCCATTCTCCTGACTCCGACTCTTCCAACATGTCGGATTATGAGGGTGGTAGGGATGGTTGGTCGGATTGTGAGGAACCTACCCATGAGTCACAACCCATGGCGGAGCTCTTCAACGCTTCACTATTCCCTTCATTGTTGCGTAGGGCCTGTAATACAGGCAAGCTTTCCTCCTATCCGGTCCCAACCCCTCAACCTTCATCTGAACAGGACACTAATCCCTTGTTTGCGTTACCTGTGGACGAGGACCTGCAAATTCCTTGTCCTCTTCTATTTCTTAGAAATATTCAGGGGCAGTGGGAATCACCGGCTGCTCAACCGTCCCAGGGACCGGCTGAACGCAAGATAGTGGATGTAGCCAAGAATTTGGCGGATCTATTGGAGGTACCAAAGGTAGATGAGTCACTGGCCCCACTCTTTTCGACGGCCAGCCTCCCGGCAGATGTCTCAGACACCCTTAAGGCGGAAGATAAAAAATCAGAAATGGCCTTCCGCAAGGTCCATTTGGCATCTGCATGGGCTACAAAGGCGGCGACTGCCACATCCTTTTTTGCCAGAATCTCAATTTCCTGGGTTCGTCAGCTACAGGACAGGATCGTTAGAAGAGGTTAGAATCCATCAGGATTTAACCAAACTTATCGCCATATCTGAATATATGGCGGATGTCTCCCTGTATTCGGCTAAACATTCAGCCCGAGCAATAGCCTCCAGTGTGGTAGCTAGGAGACTTTTATGGCTCAAAAACTGGAGGGCTGAGAGCAAACATAAGTGGCGTGCAGCCACTGCTCCTTTCACTGGCGGCAAATTATTCGGGGAGGCCCTGACACCATATCTCATCGAAAACAAACAAAAGCAAAAAGTTATCTCTCATTTGACTCGGAGAGCCAACAGACGTTTCCTCCCTTACGGTCGCCGGCAGTCCTTTTGGACTGGAACTGCGATGGAACCAGCACAACCTTACCGGTCCCCAGCCCCCAGGCAGGAGCGTTCCTTTGACAGGACGAACTATAGGGACAGAGCAAGGTACCAGCCCCAGAACAAACAGTCCTTTCATGGCAGAGGGGGTCGCCCCTTCCATCGCAACAAGTGACTCGGAGGGGACCCACCCATTGGCGGCAGACTTACTTGTTTCATCCGCCAATGGGAAGACACGACCACAGACTCATGGGTTCTGCGCACCATATCAGAAGGCCTGTCCCTGGAGTTCAAATCCATGCCAAGGAATCATTTTGTGTCTTGCCCGACCATGAGAAACTCCATAAAAAGAGGACTCATGGAAGACGCCATTCAGCATTTACTCTCCATCAAAGCTATAGAGGAGGTCCCCCTGGATCAGGTGGGACAGGGGTATTACTCCATTCTATTTGTAGTTCCCAAGTCCTCGGGGATGGAGAGCAATTCTCGACCTCAAGGGACTAAACCTCCACCTTTATTACAGGAGGTTCAAAATGCAGACGTTACAGTCCATCTTAGCCAGCATAAGACGGGGAGATCTATTGACCTCCATAGATCTAAAGGAGGCATACCTTCACATCCCTATCCTCCCAGACCATCGCAGGTATCTGCGATTCTGTTACCTCAACTGCCACTTTCAGTACAGGGCTCTTCCATTCGGCCTATCCTCAGCACCCAGAGTCTTCACCAAGATACTGGCGGTGCTGGCTGCTCATCTAAGGTTAGTCCCTGTCTGGGTACAGTGTTACCTGGACGACATTCTGATCCAGTCCCTGTCGGTCTCAAATGCCCAGTCGGACTTAGCCCTCACAATAAACACCCTTCAGAAACACGGGTTCCTGATAAATTTCAAAAAGAGCCAGTTGGCACCCTGTACCCGCCTACTACATCTGGGCGCGGTGATAGACACGGAAGCTTGCCACGTGTACCTATCAGAGGAACGACGCAGGAGCATCAGGGATCTGGCACTCAGAGTACGCAGAAACAGGACCGTGTCACTGGCCACACTTTCTCAACTTCTGGGGAAGTTAATATCTTGTATCGCAATAGTGCCGTGGGCCCGTTTACACGCGCGGGACCTTCAATGGTTCCTGCTCCCGTATCAGAGACGGCACACCAGCACATCCAACCAATTGGTGCGCGTTCCTCATCAGGTGCGCCTCTCTCTCGGCTGGTGGCTTTCATCGGCCATGCACAGGGGGACTCTATTCAAAGAGCCCAGTCGGATCAGGGTAACCACGGACGCAAGTCTCTTCGGTTGGGGTGCACATCTGCAGTCACAGATGGCTCAACGTCAATGGTCACAGACAGACCTCAGGCACAGCATAAATTGGCTGGAGCTCAGAGCAATCCACCTAGCTCTCAAGCACTTTCAAACATCAATCATGGGGAAACACGTATTAGTCCTAATGGACAACGTGGCAGCAAAAGCCCACGTAAATCGTCAGGGGGGCACCCGGTCCAAGTCTCTCATGACAGAGGCTCGAGCCCTGAACTCCTGGGCAGAGAAACACCTTTCCATCAGGGCCGAGCATATCTCGGGGGAGGCAAACAGACAAGCAGACTTCCTCAGCAGGAAGCTAGTGGATCACTCGGAATGGATGTTACATCCAGATGTCTTCCGAGAAATCTCGGACAGATTTGGTCGTCCGATAGTGGACCTGTTTGCCACACCGGGGAACACCCAGCTGCCCAGATTCTTTTCTCGGTTCCCCTCCCAAGGGGCAGAAGGGGCGGATGCCCTGCGCAGCCGGTGGCCACAAGGGCTGTTATACGCCTTTCCCCCACTACCTCTGCTTCCAACAGTTATCAGAAAGATCCTGGAGGAGCAAGCGGAGGTGATCTTTATAGCTCCTCACTGGCCCAGAAGGCCTTGGTTTGCAGACTTGGTGAGCCTCTCAGTCTCAAACCCGTGGAGGATCCCCGACAGCCGAATACGGTTGACACAGGGGGATCTTCAACATCCGGACCCCCAATGGCTTCAATTGACCGCCTGGCATTTGAACGCCGCACCCTGACTAGGGAATCGTATTCGGCGGAGGTGATAGATATGATCCAGGCGGCCAGGAGGCCGGCGACCAACTGTATTTACGACCATATGTGGAAGGGCTTTTGTCGGTGCGACAGGAATCACGTGAGTTTGTCACAGGTAACCATTCCCAGGGTGCTAGAGTATTTGATGGAGGGCGTCAAAAAAGGGTTGGTGCCCAACACTATATGCAGACAGCTAGCAGCACTTTCCTCTGTGCTCTCGTGGGACTCATCGGAGTCCTTATCTAGGCACCCCACAATACGGTCTTTCCTCAAGGGAGTCACTAATAGTAGGCCCCCTGTGGTTCATAGGTACCCTTCTTGGAGCTTACCTAGGGTTCTTCAGGCCCTGACTTCATCTCCCTTTGAACCACTCAAAACGTGTTCCTTAAGACACTTGTCTCTCAAGGTCTCCTTCCTGATTGCAATTACTTCAGCTAGGCGCATTTCGGAATTAGCCGCCTTGTCAGTCAGGAAGGACCTGTGCACGTTTTATGAGGACAGGGTGATTCTTCGCCTGGACCCTTCATTTATTCCAAAAGTTAATACTGTATTTCATAGGGCACAAGAGGTCATTCTTCCAGATTTTTGCCCTAACCCTTCACATGACATGGAAAGGCAATGGCACACACTTGATGTACGGAGAGCCTTACGATGTTATATCAAGCGTACGGCTCCTTTCCGTAAGTCGGAAGCGCTGTTTGTGTCCTTTCAGCCTTCTTCAATAGGCCAGAAGGTGTCAGCTTCCACCATAGGTAGATGGCTTAGGGCCTGTATCGCCAGCGCATATGTCTCACTGGCCTTACCTGTTCCCCCTCATGTGACGGCTCACTTTACCTGCAGTGCTGCCACTACTGCGGCGTGGGCGACCCAGGAGTCCATTGAGGACATTTGCAGGGCGGCGACATGGTCATCGCCTTCCCCTTTCATTAGACATTACCGCTTGGACAAATTTGCGTCGGCCGAAGCAGCTTTCGGTAGGCGTATTTTGCAACAAGTGGTCACACCGTCTGGGGGCCTGACCACAACTGACTCCCGCCCTTAGGGACTCCGGTTGCTTTGGTATGTCCCATTGGTGGATTCTTCCGCAATCATGTTGGAGAAGAAGTGTTGGCTTACCTGAACGCCTTTTCTCAACATGATGAGGAAGAATCCACGCCCTCCCGTTTGTTAGTCAGTCAGGTCCTGGTTGGGTTTTTGTTCTTGTACCTTTTTTTGTTGCCTGCTCGAGAGTCATCACGTCGAACTATTGTCATTGGCTACGCCGTCTATGAAAACTGGGAAGTCCCAGACAAAGAGGAGGCGTGACAACTTGACAACTTGGTCTGATTGGGCAGTAGGACTGAAATAACCCATTGGTGGATTCTTCCTCATCATGTTGAGAAAAGGCGTTCAGGTAAGCCAACGCTTCATTTCTTATATTTCTTATATTTCACCTCAATAGTTTTTTTTTCCAAAGAGAAAATCTTAACAATTATCTCAGTTCTCAGATTTATCAAAACTGTAGCTTTGTATTACTTTCACTTCAGTATTGTGTATTTCTGTCCCCCATAAAAAAATTAAAATGCCGCTGTCAGACGTCCTCTTTGAACTTAGCCGACAAGCCAGGAAAACAGGAACGCCAAACCATCAAGTGTTTTATTGCACACATGAAACAAAGTTAGCACTGGGAGTGGCTTGCTCCCAGTGCCTTACATAGAGTAGTCACGCCCCAATCACACCACAGGCGCACCGCACCCTCAACTAACCCCACCCTACTCGTTAAGCCTCCGTCCAGGTGGAATGGAAAGGCTCCATCTACCCATTAGCAACTCCACCACCCCTCACGGCTTGCCATTGGCTCCCCAGGCTTCAGCCAGCCCCCAGCAAGGTCCGTGAACCGCTTGCCTCCAGTAGCCACATGTCCGGGCACCGCCCTCCTGTTTATGGCGCTCCCAGCTGATTGTCGGCCCGGCGAGCCATCCGGCGCTCCCAGCTGAATGTTGTCCCGGCGAGGCGCTTCCAAATGACGTAATTGGCTCGCGACGGTGACGGCAGCAATGGCGGCAGGCAGGCAGCACGGACCCTCCTGGATGGCAGAGCGGCACAACGGCTTCATCTCCAGCCGTTTCCGGGTGAGCAGGCCTCACAGGGCGCGACATCCGGCTCCCCCTACCAAGGGTCCCCCTGGAAGGAAGCACAACAAAGTTAGTGGTCACGTTGGTCCAGGGTTGTATCAGGTATCCGCCTACCGGGCTTATGAGGGTGTTTTAGATGGTACCTCTTGACAAGCTGGGGCGCAGAGACGTCCCCCTCCCTTACCCAGGATGCTTCGGACAGAGGGTAACCCTTCCAAAGGACAAGGTAGTACAGTTCACCTCTCCTCGCCTGAAAGTCCAGTATCTCCTGGATCTCATATTGGCCCGGGGCTACGGGACCTGGGTCCTCCCTCGCGTGTTCGCCTGTCACTGGCTTTAGCAGGCTGACATGGAACACTGGGTGGACCTTACCGAGGAACCGCGGCAGCTGCAGCCGTACGGCTACTGGGTTGATGATTTGGGCCACCTGGAAAGGGCCGAGATACTTAGGGACTAATTTCCTGCATGGTACCTGGAGTTTTATATATTTGGTGGATAAATAAACCAGGTCACCCACTTTGAATGGTGTCTCTGCCCGTCGTTTCTTATCTGACTGTTTCTTGGTCATTTCCCCTGCTTTCGTCAAGGCCTTTTTGACCACGCCCCACACACCCCCTACATGGTTGAACCAATCGTCGCCCTGGTGGGGTTGGGACTCCCGGGTTCTGCATTCTGGTATTGGAACGAAATCCCTACCGTACAACACCCAAAACGGGGTGAAGCCAGTACTGCTATGTACGGCGTTGTTGTATGCCACCTCCGCAAACACTACTAGATCCACCCAATCTGTCTGTTGGTAAGATACATAGCTCCGGAGGTATCTCTCCACCGCGGCGTTGGCCCGTTCCGCCGCACCGTTGGTGCTCGGGTGGTAGGCCGAACTGAGACCTTGGGTGGAACTGAGGAATCGGACGAATTCGTGCCAAAACCGTGCTGTGAATTGGACTCCACGGTCCGAGATTGTGCTCCGTGGTGCTCCGTGCAGTCGGTAGACATGGGTCAGGAACATTTTAGCCAATCGTCTAGCCGATGGTAATCCCTTACAGGGGATGAAATGGGCTTGTTTGGAAAACAAATCCACTACTGTCCATATCACCGTTTATCCCTGGACCTCAGGCAACTCCACAATAAAGTCCATGGCTATATGCTGCCATGGACGGTCCGGGTCTGCCACCGACTGGAGCAACCCCATCGGTTTCCCGGGATAGGGCTTCGATTGAGCACATACCTGGCAGTTTTTAACATATGCTTCGATGTCTCGTTTCATCCGGGGCCACCAGAATTGATGCCTGGCCAGGTGTAACGTCTTTAGGAATCCAAAGTGGCCTGCTTGTTTTGAGTCGTGGCACCAGTGACAAACCCGATCCTGCATTTTCCGCGGGATATACAATTTGCTGCCATACCATGCTAACCCGTCCCGTTGGGTTAGCAATCCCTTAACCACGTATCCTGTACTAGAGCCGTTCGTAACTCGTCCTCAAAGGACACTACCCTGGAGCAAGTGCTCATTTCTTTTCGGTTGTAGGGGGGCATGATCGCTTGCACCACCTCCTCCCTCTTCCTGTCATATTGCGGAAGCCGGGACAGAGCGTCCGCGAGGAAGTTCCTCCCCCCTGGCACGTACCTGAGGTGGAAACGAAACCTTTTGAAGTATTGTGCCCAACGTACATGCTTTGGTGATAGGCGTCTGGGGGTCTGTAACACCTCCAAGTTTTTATGGTCTGTCCAGACCTCGAATGGGTGTTTTGCTCCCTCCAGCAGATGCCGCCATGTGGACAGAGCCCACCGTACCGCGAATGCCTCCTTCTCCCAAATAGCCCACGCTCTTTCAGCCTCCGTTAGCTTCCGGGAGGTACACGCGCATGGCTGTAGTGCTCCTTGGGCGTTTCGTTGGAGCAGCACTGCCCCCACGGCGACATCGCTGGCGTTGGCCTGTACCACAAACGGCCGTTCTGGGTCTGGATGCAGCAACACAGGCTCTCTGGCGAACAAAGCTTTCAATGCTTCAAATGCTCTTTGACAGTTGGCGGTCCAGGCTAGAGCCTGTCCAGGTCAAGGTTTTGTTGCAGAGGACCGAGTACGTAAGAGGTCCGTTAGAGGGAGGGCCACCGTTGCGAAGGAGGGAATAAAATGTCTGTAAAAATTAGCGAAGCCGAGAAAACTTTGCAGCTGGCGCCGTGTCCTAGGAGCTTGCCATTCTAGCACACTTTTCACCTTGTTAGGGTCCATTTCCACCCCCGCAGCTGAAATGCGGTACCCCAGGTAGTCAAGGCTGGTTCGGTGGAATTCGCATTTAGACAGCTTCACGTATAATTTGGCCTGTAGCAGCTTCTCCAACACATCATGTACCAGCTGGATGTGTTCCTCCAAAGTCTCAGAATAGATGAGGATATCGTTGAGGTAGACGAGCACCCCGCGGTATAAATGTTCATGCAAGACTCCATTGATGAGCTGCATAAACACAGCGGGGGCCCCCTGTAGGCCGAAGGGCATCACCCTAAACTGATAGCTGCCTAATGGACAGTTAAAGGCCGTCTTCCACTCATCGCCTTTCTTTATCCTGACCCTATAATACGCCTCCCTGAGGTCCAATTTCGTGAAGACCCTCCCACGGGCTAAATGGGCCAGAAGGTCTTTCATGAGCGGCAAGGGGTACATATGTTCCACACACACCGCATTGATACCCCGGAAGTCAACACAAAGCCGGAGACCCCCATCCTTCTCCTGGAATAGTACCGGGGCGGCTATCGGGGAACGGGCTGGCTGTATGAAACCCCTTGCTAGATTTTTATCTATATAGTGTCTCAACTCCTGTAGCTCCAACAGCGTCATCGGATACATCCTGGGCTTTGGTAACTTAGCCCCCGGTTGAATCTCAATTACGCAGTCGGTTGGGCGATGGGGTGGGAGGCTATCGCACTCGTTTTCACTAAACACTGCAGCCAGGTTGTTAAACACTGCTGGGAAACCAGACTCCCCCTCCTCCTGGGCTGTTTTTAACCCCTCCACACCCTTTTCAGACCCAGCCGGCTCCGGCTGGGGTGGCTGGGGTCCGACCCCAAGCCGTAAGTGACGACACCCCTCAGCCCACCACATAGTTGGAGCCCACTTGTCTAGCCAGGCCAGCCCTAAAATCACTGCCTCAGTCATAGATGGCACTACAATGAACCGGAGCATCTCCCAGTGTTTACCCATTTCCATCCTCACCGGTTCTGTGACTAACGTGGCCGGGGCCCCACCCAAAAGGGACCCGTCCATCTGCTCAAAACGAATGGGGGACGCTAGCCGGGCCACTCTAATAGCCACCTTCTCCACCACCTCTCTGCTTATCAAGCAACGAGTACACCCTGTGTCAATTAGGGCTTGATCTGCCGGATCTCCGTCGTCATACTCCACCACAGGTCCTTCAGCGGATGTTGGTTCCACCGTTGGCCGTTGGGGTGTTCCACTTTCCGCCTGCCGGGCTGCCCTTGACCGTTCTGTGGTCCTCTTTGGCGTAACCCCTGGCTTCCCTACAGCTGTTGGAGCGCTGGTGGTTGCTGGAGCCGGACATTCGGCGACCCGATGGCCTGGCCGATTACACCTAAAGCACCTAAAACACGGCTCTGGGAGTGGAACTGGCAGCCAGGGTTTGCCGGCCGAGATCTTTTGGCCGTTCAACAGCCCGTCGAGGGGCTGACTGCTCGTCTGATGTCCGCTGGAACTCTTGCAACCCCGCATCCAACTCCGTCACCACCCGAAACCATTCTGGCAGCCGGCACGGGATGCCTCTTACGACAAACGCCCGACGCAAGTCCTTGTCCAAGCCAGCCCGGAAGTGATGGACCAAAAGACGTTCTGGCCATGAACGGAGCCTCTCAGTGGCCCGCTGGAACTCACGGACGTATTCTCCTGCGGGTCGGCCTCATCTCAACCCGAGCACCTCCGCCTCGGCTCGCTGCACCCGAGAGGGGTCCTCAAACCTGGTCTTTAAGGCCTCCAGGAATAGGCCAACATCGGCCAACTCCCTGGCGTGATCACTATAAAGGTCCACAGCCCAGGCCGCTGCTTCCCCCTGCAAGCTAGCCGTCACCGCTACCACCATTGCCCAATTGGACGGGTATAAGGAGGCGAAGCGGTCTATGTGGCTGAGCATGTGGCTCATGAATATCGCCAACCGGTCTGGGTCACCATCAAAGGCCACTGCTATAGGAGGTGGATTCCACATCACAGCCGGAGGCCAGGGGGCTGTCGCCTGCGCTGTATACTGGGCTCCATCCGGGACCCCAGCGCGGCGGGTGCCGGGACCCGGTCCCCATGAGCCTGAGGACCCTGGCATGGGTCCTGACTGCCTGGCAGGGGCTGCAGCCGGACCCCGAGCCGACCGGCCTTCACGGTGGTACTGAGGCTCAGCTGAAACGGGTCCCCCAGAAGGCCCCGTCTGGGAAGGGTGACTGCCTGGGGCTAGCCTAAGTCTTGGGCTGGCTAAATGGAACCAGGGGGCCTCCGATGGCAGCCCTAGCCCAGGAGCGGCCCTGGAACGCGGTGGCGGTGCAAGGTATCCCGTTTCTCCGAATTGGTCCCTAAGAACGTCCAGGGTGTATTGGCCTGGGGCCGTGGAGTAACTCCACTCCTCTTCCTCATCCCCAGTGACGCGTCTCTCTCTCCAACCATTCAAAAGGGGGCCTAACCCTGCAGTCTGTTGCCTACTGGCCTCTGATTGGTGCAGAGCAGGACTTAGCCACCACTGCCCGGACGAGATGGTCGAAGTGGGCTGCTGTGGCTCCCCGTTCGTGTCAACAGGCAACTGGGCCTTTTCCTTCGGCCTCACCACCGGCTGGACCTCCCCTTCCTCGGCTGCAGGTGTTAACTCAGGCTGCCCTGTTAGCTCCGTTGCCTCCTCTGCTGGTGGGATGCCCTGGGTCCCCTCTGCCATATTCGTTCGTGTTGTTTTTCCTCCACCACCAGGACCCGGGGAATGAAAACTACAAAGTAGTAAAAGATTTCCTTTTTTCTTTTTGTGAGTGCTAACTTACTGTCAGACGTCCTCTTTGAACTTAGCCGACAAGCCAGGAAAACAGGAACGCCAAACCATCAAGTGTTTTATTGCACACATGAAACAAAGTTAGCACTGGGAGTGGCTTGCTCCCAGTGCCTTACATAGAGTAGTCACACCCCAATCACGCCACAGGCGCACCGCACCCTCAACTAACCCCACCCTACTCGTTAAGCCTCCGTCCAGGTGGAACGGAAAGGCTCCATCTACCCATTAGCAACTCAACACACACCCCCCCCCACGGCTTGCCATTGGCTCCCCAGGCTTCAGCCAGCCCCCAGCAAGGTCCGTGAACTGCTCACCTCCAGTAGCCACATGTCCGGGCGCCGCCCTCCTGTTTACGGCACTCCCAGCTGATTGTCGGCCCGGCAAGCCATCCGGCGCTCCGAGCTGAATGTCGGCCCGGCAAGGCGCTTCCAAATGACGTCATTGGCTCACGACGGCGACGGCAGCAATGGCGGCAGGCAGGCAGCACGGACCCTCCCGGACAGCGGAGCGGCACAATGGCTTCGTCTCCAGCCGTTTCTGGGTGAGCAGGCCTCGCAGGGCGCGACAGCCGCTTCCGTTCAAATCTGGAGGTTTTAAGCTTCTTGGGAGCCTTTCCCAGGAAATTCAGTTATAAAATAGTAAAGAAAGGATCAATATTCTCACCCAGTCCAAACATGCTATTTATGATGTGCTAATTAAAGCTTTTGTTCTTTGGTTGTCAGCAGCTAATGGCCGGCCGCAGAGGTGTGGCCGGTCTTTCCCCTGCCAGTTTAGAGGGCTTTCCTTGCATCGAAAGGAGAGACCACCGTCTCTCCATGATCAACAAGGCACTCCTCCTTCTTCATCACCTCTTTGGGGCAACTTTAGGCCCTTTTCAGGGCCCCCAGCAGGGCGAAATCGGGTGCGGAAGGCAGAGCTCTGCCTTTCTGTGTCCCGTCTCAGCGCAATGCAAAACTGGAAGTCCTGAATAGAAGTTTGTAGATGCAAGTTTTGTTTTGTTTACTTTGACTAGCTAATGCTCATGCCATATTAAAAATACAGTTGTGTAGCAAAAGCATACAAACTTTTTTGTTGGATGTTGTAGTTGAGAGCAGCATTGCATCAGGGATAAACTATTGGGAGGAGTGGTTAGCAACATTTGTCTGCCTTGTGATATCCTTTTTTAAAACAAACAGTTCTTTACTCCCCTGTGGCCTGTCCTAATTCCACCCTCAAATTTGTAAGAAAATGATTCCAAGCAGAAAAAAATGGATCTGAGGGACACGAGTTTTTTATCCCTACCATATATAGGAGTGATCTAAAGTGAACTGAACTGAGCATAGTAAAAAAAAAAAAAACTGGATCAGTGGCAGGAAGATCTTTGTTTTCCTTGTAATTTTGTCCTTGAACAGAATGGCTAATGTATATGTACACTTTGAGAGCAACCACCTAAATTTCATTTTTAATGTGTGTCATTGTGCCCACAGTAAAAAATGACAATAAAGGTTATCCATCCATCCATCCATCCATGAATTTATTGGATCTGCTGGCCTAAAATGGCAGGCAAATCAACATGTTTTCAAAAAAATGTGTAGAAATTCTGCTTCACTTTGCCAAATGTTGTCAGCCAACAACATGAACGTCTGTGATACACAAATGATTATTATAGTAGTAAGTTAACAGCTAGAAATACTTGATAGAGGAAGCTGACTTAATAGGCTTGTAGGTATGTATAATTAAAAAGGTCTAGATGTGTTGCCTAAACTAGTTTGGTTTGTTATAAAATGTTACTCAAATGTATGACACATGGTTGTTATTTCCCAAAACTAAAAATACTTGTGAATTAAGTTTCCCTGAAAACATCATGTTTTAACAGTATCAATAATAAATTCTAAATACATTTTTCTACTATATATTTACAAAATTTTACAAGCTAGCATACTTTTTCTCATACTTGGTAATGTCTATTTACTGAGTCTCTTTGGGTTAGTATGTGAACTTAAAGTAAATTCACTAGAATTGCCCGTTTCAATAAAATTTGGTAATGTTCTAGGGATTTAGGATAGTTTTTTTTAAATATCCTCTAAAGCAGGGCTTTTCAACCTTTTCAGAGATTGTACCACTTTTAGGATATGGCAATATTCGAGTATCACCAGTCGCCTAGAAGGTAGGCGTGGCCTGCTCGATGCCACTGGACACAGCTGACTCAAGACAGCTGGGTCGGAACGGAACAAGTCGCATTGGCTAACTCGATGTGGGGACAACTTGGTGCCCCACAAACTCCGCCTCCCCAAACTGCTAGCAGTTAAGCGCCTGCGCACACGCACACACATGCACACACACCGCGTTCCAGGTTTGGGGACTTTTATCCACAGAGGAAGGAGAGGGCCTTCTCCCCAAGCCCAGGCATGATTGGCAATTTGCTAGCTCAGATGTGGATACAAGTCTCCAAGCTTGGAATATTTGTGTGTGTGTGGATAGCATGCTAAAGAGATGTTCTTTTCCTAATCGCAGACATCGTTGGTGTTTCCCTGTCGGGTGCCCCCTCCCGGCAAAGCAGGAGGTGGAGGACGTTTTCAGGAAGCAGTTTCCTCCGAGTCCAACTTCTATCTTGACAGATCTCTGGAGAGCAAGAGGAGGCGGCAGGGGAGCAGCGCTCTCGGGTCCTGCACAAGGGAGGCTGGCCCTTCTCAAAAGGGAATTCCCATTTCCAATTGTGCGTGGTAAGGATGCTGGCTTGTTGGGGCAGCCTTCCCTCACACAGCTCCCCTGCCACCCCCTCCTCCTCTCCAGAGATATACAGGGGAGACAGATCTGGAGGGCAAGGTGCAGCCTCCATATTGGCCACTTCTACCTCTCCAAGCCCTCCTCGATTAAACATACATTATATATAAATTAAAACACAGCCAAAAAGAAAACATCATTAAATCACTAATTACAGCTCTTCACATATTTTCTGGAAAAACTTCCTTTATTGATGTTAGGAAGGAAGAACAAACCTTATTAAGGAACTCTTAACAGAAAGGGAATTGAAGACCCCAAAAGGTCTTGTTCTTTCTAATCTGCCTTCCCTTTGAGCCTTTAGTTCTCATTATTTTATTATTATGTATTTAAGAAGAAAATCAAAGGCCTCCGTAGCTCAGGATACTCACCTTAAAATCAGAACCCAGAAAAATTTAGTTAATCCACAATACCCTATGAAGAATGAAGATAATCTTTGGGCCCTGAGAGCATGCAGGTGTCCAGTCAGAATATTAGTGGCATACCTGTCAGCAACTGGAAGTGCATAAATCCATGTACTTCCCTGTCTCACAACTCAATCCATACATCCTTTAATTTTCAGACACATCTTTTTCTCATAAGCTCCTTAAAAAACCCACAAGGTATACTGTAATTAGCAGGAAAAATAAATCTAGCACTCCTGAATTCTTTTCCCAAGGGGGAAAGGAAAGTTCTCCAACATGAGGATGGATAATCCACAGATTGGGTTTCCTGAAGTCCCTTCTACCCAATTAGACTAAGTCTGAGAGATAGCCACGCCTCTTGCTGGGTCACGTTTACCCAGTTCCGACTTAGTCTTTACCCAGACAAGACGCGTTGGTGCTTCTCTCCAGACTCAGGTTTTATTAAACAAATTTGTTTTTCCCCTTTTCCTATCCGTGGATTATCCTTACCTTCCCCTTTAATTTCTCTTTAAAAGACTTGTATTTTTCCTGTGCTTTTCCCTCGGGTCCTCCCCTCCCCTCCGATTCCGTTTTGCTTGCCTTCCCTGGCTGTTGCAGCCTCAGCACGAGGCTTGTGTTTTCTCCGGTTGAGTGCTCAGGGTTTTGGGGAACTTGTACCCTCAGCACGAAGTTCCTTCATTTACTTTTCGGAGCTTTGGGGAGTTGCGGAGCCTTCTGTTCGATCCGGCTGGTTGGCGGATCTCCGCAGAGGTCCAGGGCGACGTCAGTTCGTCCCGGACTGTTAAGGCCTCGGCGGGAGGCTTGTTTTCCCTTTGTGCGAGGCTTGACGAGCCGCGAAGTTTTCCGATCGGCTCGGTCGATCGAGGGGCTGCCGCGGAAGCCCCGAATGCCAGCTGATCATCCGAGCTTTGTCTGGACGATCGCGGCTACCGGCGAGTCGCCACGTGGCTGGCGGCCGCCATTTTGTTTTGGGGGTTGCTCCCTTGCATTGCGGGGAGTCACGTGGCTGGCATCCGCCATCTTGGCTTCGAGGCCTGTACTGCAGGGCCGGCGTTAGGGCTATAGATTGATCGCCACGTGGCTGGCAGTCGCCATTTTGGAACAAAACATTGCACAGTTTATTTTCTCAACTTCTTTGGTCAGAAACATAAGAGTGATTTAAGGCTAAATTAACTTTTCTGCTCTTACCGAGTGGCTGGAACAGCCCCCCCCCCATTTCTGGGGAGGGCAGTATTAGTGGAAACAATCTATAAGCATTTTTCCCCAGCCACATCCACTTGTCATTGCCTCTGGCAATTATTGCAACAGTATAATTGAATTTTCTTTCATTGGGAGTTGGATTCTCTCATCTCTGCTTCTTGCTAAGAACCTATCTATCATATACTGTGTTTCACAGGTTTTTTGCAAGGAGCTCACATACTGGTCTCACCAGTCTCTGCAGTCCCACACTGGGCCTCAGCTCCTAGCCTGTTCTAGACCCATTCTCAGACTTGTTCTGAAGGGTCTCAGGCCTAATTCCTTTGATAGGTGTCCATATTGATTTTCCAGTCCTTAAAAGCCTGATACAACCCATTCTCAGACTTGTGCTGAAGGGTCTCAGGCCTAGCTCCTCTGCAAGGAGTCCATACTGGTTTTCCAGCCTTTTACTGCCTGGTGCAACCCATTCTCAGACTTGTGCTGAAGGGTCTCAGGCCTAGATCCTTTGCAAGGAATCCATACTGGTTTTCCAGTCTTTTCTACCTGGTACAACCCATTCTCAGACTTGTGCTGAAGGGTTTTTCAGGTCTTACCTACTGTGCCAAGAGCCCATACTGGTTCTACTAGTTTTCTACTGTTTTTCACCTTAAGACCTTACTTCCTACCTTTCTTAGACCCATTCTCAGACTTGCGCTGAAGGGTACACAAGCGATGGCTGAAGACAAGCAGCCTCAACTGGTTCTGGCACCCACCAGTCCTCCAAGTAAAAGGAGACGCAAATCTCCAAAAGCGGAGGCAGCCGGCAAAGTCAAAGCAAAAGCAAAGGCCTTATCCGGCAAAGCGCCATCCAAGACGGCTGAAAAGGAGGCCGCTAGGAGACATCAGGCCCTGGAGAGGCAGATATCCAGGGCTCAAAAGACAGCTCCATCACAACATGTGCAAGCTGCATCTGAGACTTCTCCTTTCAGCCCTCAGGTAACCACAATTGCACAGGTTCACAGGCCATTGTCTCCGGAGGGTGGATCTCAATCTCGACCTATTAGTCCTATGACATCCAATCCTAGTCCAAGCTGCCCCCCCGCTTAATCCCCAACCTACTCCATCGGCCACGTTCATGCTCACGGCCGCTGGTCTCCGCCCTGAGTCACAGACGATTGCACCGGAGCAACTGCAATCCATGCTTACGCAGGTATTAGTCTCTCTTCCCTACAGAAATCCCAACCCCCGACACCCTCCCAGCTTCGGTCCACCACCCCTGAATACGCTTATTCCATTGCTTCCGATCAATCCTCACAGAGTGGGGATTCTTATTCGGAAATAGATGAATCACGGGGGGACAGCTTTATCAGATGATGAGGATGCTCCTCAGGAGCCCTCCCCTTTTGTAGGCCTCTTTGATCCCACTCTATTCAAGACCATTCTAGCCAAGGCCACGGCCACATCCCAGATCGCCCCAGAGCCAGACCCACAACCCACCCCTTCCACCAGTCAGTCTTCAAATCCTCTGTTTGCTGAGCCCACGGTGACTCAAAGACATATTCCTTGTCCTCCATTCTTTGCCAACACAATAAGAAAACAGTGGACCAATCTTGGGGCTTCTCCTGTTCCAGGCTCCTCTGACAAAAAGCTGTTTAGCGTGGCACCATCCTTAACCAACCTCCTGGAGGTTCCGACTGTGGACACATCCCTTACTCCCATCTTTTCAAACTCCACTATCGCTGGAGATATGGCGGAGGCGTTAAGACTGGAGGAGAGAAAATCTGAATACGCACTAAGAAGGGCGCATCAAGCATCAGGGTGGGCAGTAAAGGCTTCCACGTCAGCCTCTTTCTTCTCACGTTCTTCTATCACCTGGCTTCGGGAGCTTCAGGGCATGATCCCGCAGGATCAGGTACAGGCCCATCAGATGTTGGGTAAGTTACTAGCGGCGGTGGAATACACGGCCGATGCCACGTTGCATGCCGCCCGATTTTCAGCCAGAGCGATAGCAGCCAATGTTTCTACCAGGCGACTGCTTTGGCTGAAGCAATGGCGGGCGGATCTAAAATCCAAAGGGCGTTTGGCCACCGCTCCTTACTCGGGCGGAAAATTGGGGAAGCCCTGGAGCCATATTTGATAGAAAATAAGGATAAGAAAAAGGTACTTGCTCACCAGGCCAGGCGATCGGACAGAAAGTCTGCTCCCTTTTATCGCCGTCAGGGATTCCGGGGCAATACCCAGGGTTCTAACTGGTCACAACCCACACGTTCATTTCCTCCAAGATCGGACTGTCAAACGGAACGTTTTGGTCCCAAGCCCAGGCAACAACAGCAGTCTAAGCGGCCCTTTCGAGGCGCGGGGGGCCGTCCCTATCGGAGGAATAAGTGACTCCAGGGAGGGACCCCCCATAGGCGGTCGGCTTTCCCTGTTCTCTCAGAACTGGGGGAACATTACCACCGACGCCTGGGTCTTGTCCACCGTCACCAACGGCCTGACCTTGGAGTTTCTCTCAAAACCGGCAAACCGATTCATTTCTTGTCCAACACCTTCAAATCCGTCAAAACGGGCCCTCATGAAGGAGGCCATTTCACATCTTATCGAAATACAAGTGGTAGAACCGGTTCCTCCCGATCAGAGGGGGCGAGGCTTTTATTCAATCCTCTTTATAGTTCCAAAGACCTCGGGAGGATGGAGGGCCATTCTGGACCTAAAAAGGTTAAATTCTTACCTGGTATACAAAAAATTCAAAATGCAGACCCTGCAATCCATTTTGGCCAGCTTAAGAAGGAATGACCTCCTGACGTCCATCGACCTCACGGAGGCGTACCTACATATCCCAATTTTTCCATCACATCGCAGCTTTCTCAGATTCTGCTACAGATCTTAGCACTATCAATACAGAGCGCTTCCGTTTGGCCTTTCATCCGCCCCGAGGGTATTCACGAAGATCTTGTCGGTTCTGGCAGCTCACCTCAGACTGGATTCCATTCGGATCTAGTGTTACCTGGACGACATCCTCATCCAATCAGTGTCGGTCCAGGCTGCGCGGTCAGAGGTGGCCCGTACAATAGAGGTGCTCCAGAACCACAGATTCTTGGTGAATTTTCTCAAAAGCCAACTGATTCCATCCACGCGGCTCCTTCATCTGGGAGCAGTGATAGATACAACACACTGGTCTACCTGTCGCCAGACCGCATAGCCAGTCTCGGCCCTTGTCCGCCAGGTGCAACGCACCAGGACAGTTCCGCTTCTCACTCTCTCCCAGCTCTTAGGCAAAATGATCTCTTGCATCGCCATCGTACCTTGGACCAGACTACATTCAAGAGTCCTTCAGTGGTTCCTCCTCCCCTTTCAGAGGCGGAAATTAACATCCTCCAACAGGCAGGTGAGGTTGACCCCTCTGGTATCGAGTTCACTCCAATGGTGGAGTTCTCAGGCCATCAACAAGGGCTCGAAGTTCAGAGAGCCGTCACAGATCGTGCTCACCACGGACGCCAGTCTCTTCGGCTGGGGGGCTCACCTCCAGTCTCAGATAGCCCAGGGGAGATGGTCCAAGGAGGATTTAAAACACAATATAAATTGGCTAGAACTCAGGGCAATTCACCTGGCGTTGTGTCACTTCAGTCACAAGGTGAGAGGCCAGCACGTTCTCGTCCTCACGGACAACATAGCGGCCAAAGCCCATGTGAACCGTCGAGGCACCAGATCGAGTTCTCTGATGACGGAAGCCAGACTGCTCTGCTCTTGGGCAGAGGCCAATCTGTCCTCGATAAAGGCGGATCACATCTCGGGGGCAATCAACCAGCAGGCGGACGCTCTCAGCAGGGCGACGGTGGATCATTCAGAGTGGCGACTGGATCCAGCACTGTTCCTAGCAATATCTCACAGGGTAGGCCACCCGGTTCTAGACTTATTCGCCTCGGTAGCAAACTCCCAACTTCCAAGGTTTTTCTCCTGCTTTCCGGCCCCGAGGTCGGAGGGTGTAGATGCCCTGCGCATTCCGTGGCCCCGGGGACTTCTTTACGCTTTTCCTCCGCTCCCTCTACTTCCGGCCGTCATCCGCAAGATTCTGCGAGAGAAGGCGGAGGTTGTCCTCATAGCCCCTCATTGGCCGAGGCGCCCGTGGTTCGCCGATCTCATGAGCCTGTCAGTATCGGTTCTGTGGAAGATACCCCCGGACCGAATAGCACTCAGTCAAGGGGCGCTCCAGCATCCCAACCCTCAATGGCTACAGTTAACCGTATGGCGCTTGAGCGGAGACGTCTGATTGAGGAAGCTTATCCTCCAAGGGTCATTGATATGATCCAAGCGTCTAGACACCCGTCAACTAATAGAGTTTATGACTCTACTTGGAAGAGTTTTATATCTTGGATGTCCAAGCATCATGTCCAGTTGTCATCTCTCACGGTGCCTTAGGTGCTACAGTTTTTACTGGACGGGATGGATAAGGGTCTGTCTCCTAGTACTATCAGGAGACAGGTTGCGGCTTTGGCCACGGTTCTTTCTTGTGACGACTCTTCCTCACTTGCACACCATCCGGTGATCCGTTCTTTCATAAAGGGAGCAATTAATACTAGACCTCCAACGGTTCATCGGTACCCCTCTTGGGATCTTTCGAGAGTTTTGCAGGCCCTTACCGGGTCGCCTTTCGAACCACTTCGTTCCTGTGATCTGAATCTTTTATCTATGAAGCTGGCCTTTTTAGTGGCAGTGACCTCGGCCAGGCGCATATCTGAATTGGCCGCCCTCTCGGTCAGGGAGGATCTCTGCCTGTTTCACCCCGATTGCGTGATCCTACGATTGGATCCCACCTTCATTCCTAAGGTGAACTCTTTGTTTCACCGGTCACAGGAGGTGGTGTTGCCGAGTTTCTGCCCTAGTCCATCTTGTGACTTGGAACGCAGATGGCACACCTTGGATGTTCGCAGGGCGCTACGCATTTACATTAAAAGGACTGCTTCTTTCCGTAGGTCAGAGGCACTTTTCCTCTCTTTCAATCCTGCCTCTATGGGGCTCAAGGTTTCTTCTTCCACTATTGCCAGGTGGATTAAGGCTTGTATTGCCAGGGCATACCAATCACAGTCTTTACCCATTCCTTCATGTATCACGGCTCACTCTACTCGTAGTGCTGCCACCTCTGCGGCCTGGGCCACTCAGGCGCCCATTGGCGACATCTGTAGGGCGGCGACCTGGTTGTCGCCTTCCCCATTTATCCGTCACTATAAAATTGATAGCTTTGCCTCTGCTGGCGCTGCCTTTGGCCGTAGAGTATTACAAAGGGTAGTGTCATTTCCTGCATCACATGCCCCATCTGTTACCCCCCCCCAGGGACAGGCAGGCTTTGGTATGTCCCAATCCGTGGATTATCCATCCTCATGCTGGAGAAGGGGCGTTGTCTTACCTGAACGCCTTTTCTCAGCATGATGATGGATAATCCACTCCCGCCCTTTACTGATTACTGGGCACTGTGGCAGGAGTCTGGAAACCAACACGTCTGGCTTTGTCTGTTGCTTCGCCTTCGTCGGAACTGGGTAAACGTGACCCAGCAAGAGGCGTGGCTATCTCTCAGACTTAGTCTAATTGGGTAGAAGGGACTTCAGGAAACCCAATCCGTGGATTATCCATCATCATGCTGAGAAAAGGCGTTCAGGTAAGACAACGCCCCTTCACAACCTGCAGGTTGCTAGCAAAGTCATCAAAGAATGTAGTTATTGCTGCTAAAGACGAGAATAAATAACGAATCAATTGTGCAGCTCTCTCCTGTTACTACATCCTCTTACCTCCAGAATGTGGCCTGGGATTGCACAAGGGGCTAGGCTAAAATCTGATTGAGTAGTTTGCAGCCAGGTGTTCAGTACAGACCATGCCAATGTGATTTTAATAGCCCAGGAAGGGATAGGAAAACCCAAGGAAAACTTTGCAATCAATAAACCATGGTGGACAACGCTTGTTTTGCCCTATTTTGATTCTCCTCCACAGCAGCAGCCCATCAATTTCAGAACTGCATGGCCACAAAGGTAGAGGCCTTTAGCCTCCCAATCCATGTTTAGAGAGGGATTTGCATTTCGGCCAGGGTCAAGCCATACGCTCCCAATCAAAGGAAAACCCTGAATCCAGTGGGCCAGAAGGCAGCCCAGCCACCGCACCCCTCCAGTTCCTTCTTGCCCCCTGGGCACAGACGCAGTCGCCGCTCCTCACCATAGCTGGGACGGGACTTGCAAGTACTTCCGTCCTGCAAAGTGGCGCTCCCGCCCACTGCGATGCCGGCAGCCCCGACTAAAGGCTGAGAACTCCAGCCTCGCCCTGTCAAGGAAGGGGGCGGCGGCCAAGACTACAGCAGATCTGCAGCTTGTCAGCGGCGCTCAAAGGCTGCTCGACTTTACTCTGGAATTCCAGAATTGGAAAGCAGAGGGGCAGTGCCGCGTTTGCAGGCCTGGCGGTACTTGCTGGAAAGCCTCCTGCTTCCCCCCCCCCACTGCAGCTACCTCCTTCGGAGCCGTCCTGATTCCGACAGGCCTGCCGGCATAGATCTGCCCGCTTTGTCCTGCAAAGCGCGACTCACCCGGCGTTCTCACATGCCGGCAGGCCCGTCGGAATTAGGACAGCTCTGAAGGAGGTAGCTGTGGGGTGGGGAAAGCAGGAGGGTTTTCAGCAGTTGCCGCCAGGCCTTCAAACGCGGTGCTGCCCCTCTGCTTTCCAACCCCAAAATTCCAGAGTAAAGTTGGGCAGCCTTTGAGCCCCCCTGACAAGCTGCAAATTGGACGTAGTCTCAGCCGCCGCCCCCTTCCTTGGCAGGGCGAGGCTGGAGCACTCGGCCTTTAGTCGGGGCTGCCGGCATGGTGGCAGGGGGAAGCACTGCTTTGCAGGAAGGAGGTACTTGCAAGTCCCGCCCCAGCTATGGCGAGGAGCGTCGATTGTGTCTGTGCCCCAAGGGCGAGGAGAAGGAACCGGAGGGGCACGTTGGCTGGGCTGCCTTCTGGCCCGCTGGATTCGGGGTTTTCCTTTGATTGCGGGCTGGGGTGGGCCAGCCCCTCGCTGTCTCCAGGGCGGCCCCGGGCCAAATGTAAACACCCCGCGGGCATGTCTATCCCTTCCTCCTCCTTTTGTCTTTGGTGTAGCTGCAACTGACTTCTTTCCCTAGGCTGTGTGCAGCTTCTGGAAGCGCCAGTCAGCTGGAGCCTGGTGCAGATCCTGGGTGCTCATCAGAGCCCCGGCAACACCGTGGCTCCAGCTGGCTCTCCCACAGGCCTGTGCTGCGTTGCTGCCGCTTCAGCTCATCCCCACGCTACATTTTTATACTTTTTTACACTTTTTTTACACCTTTTTTTTACAGTGCTTTTCAACTCATTGTAAACGTACCACCTGCCAGGTGCCGGTGTACCACCTGCCAGGTGCTGACGTTGACATACCACCAGTGGTACGCGTACCACCGGTTGAAAAGACCTCTAAAGCACAACCTGGTTAAAGCTATCATTTATTGCTTGTGATACTTTTTACATTTTAAAAGTGTGGTCTTTTCTTAACTACCTCAATCTGAATTGGTCAGGTAAATACATTTGAAACACTACTGAAGCTTCCCTTGTACTCTGCTTCACAAACAAAAAGTTGTCATGCTTCACTTGGTCCTCAGGTCGATTGCATGAAAAAGTTTATGCACCCCTGGTCTAATTATATGTTTTAATGAATCCCTAAGTGAATAGAAGCTGAAACAACATCTACATAGTAAAGTGTTAAACATTAAGTCTTTCTGCAAATCTGAATGCATTCTTACTAGTTATGTGTAGTTGTTTACTTATTCAAGATAAGAAAATAGCTAATATGGAAGTGTAGAAAGAAAAATCTTCATCAGGGTCCAGTCGAAGCTGGGAATAAACAAAATGGAGACTGCTTTAGAAAGAAGGTTGTAGTTTATTGAAGACCAGAGCCAGACAGAAACATGACTCTGGGAAAGCTGACCACATGTAGCTGGGAGTGGTGGGTTTTTATACCTTCTTGGGCTTTTGTGTTTGAGGTTGTTTCCTATTCCTGTGGCATGAACTTTGACCTGAGCTTTTGAGCATGTCCTTTTGGTATTCTGATGGTGGTGGAATAATTTTTGCAGTTCCTTGCAGCTCAGAAATAGACTTTGGTCTTACATGCACTGTATACTTGAAATCTCCCCATAGATTTTCAGTTCTATCCCAGTCTGGGGACAATGAAGGATATTCCAAAACAGGTATCTTTCTTTCCTGTGCTTCATGGTTGATTTCAAAGGTATGTTTTGGATGACACACTGCATGGGTGTGCATGCATGTGATTTATTCCAGAGGTCTCCAACCTTTCCGGTCTCACGGACCAGAGGGAAGGAGAGCAGCTTCAAAATTGGTGTGCGCGTGCGTGGGGCCACGCACACTGGCGCAGCACTAGCAGCCCCGTTCGCGCATGCGGTATGTGCTGGCACCGCATGCATGTGCGTACAGCCGCGGAAACCACCCGGGCTAGCAGTGCATGCGCAAATGGGCTGCAGATACCCGCCCGGCACTAGTGTCCTTGTTCGCACCCGCGCGCATGTGCAAATGAGGCCACAGGCACTAGCGCAAGTGGGGAACACGCGCCCATGCGTGCGTGCACTGGCCAGCCATTTCCGCGGCCCGCTGGCCAAGAGCCACCGCGGACCATAGGTTGGGGACCCCTGATTTATTCATATTGTGTTCTCTGCAGCTCTCCAGCTACTTTTTTATGTCTTCCCATCAAACCAAATAACAACTGCCATTCAAGCATTTGTACTGTGTCTGATGTAAAGAACTTGGCTATGTGTAAAAAAAAATAAATTTATTTTTCCCAAATTTGTTTTAAAACCTGATACCAGTTCCTGTATAGTGAGCTATTAACTTTATGTCATATATGCCTACATAAAGATCATTGGTAAAATACTGTGACGTTTCTGTATCATTCCCCACCCCACCACCCATCTTCCTCTTAATTTTAGTAGGACAGTCCAGGAATTTCCAGAGCCTCTCACAGGTACAAATAACTGGTTATTGTCTTTCAGTATCATAGAGAGTTAAATACAGTACCTTTTTAGGAAACTTTACACCAAGAATACTGTACAACTTATTATTTGGTGTCGGCATACAGTTTATCCGACATTGTTTAAGTTTTGTATATTTTCAGAGTTCAGTATGAGCAAGAGATATACTTTGCCTGCTGTTATTTCGTATCTTCCAAGTTAAGATTTTTCTTATATGTATATATCTACAGAACTATAAATGTAAGAAGAACTTACTGTCTGTGTTGAGATACTATAATTGGACTAAAAACTGATGAACCAATACGATTTTATGAAATATAGAGTGATTTTCCCATCTTTTAATTTTGTATTATATAGTTATAAAAGCATATACTATAGCCTCAACTATTAGTAGATGCCTTGGATATTACTAGATGTTTTTTTCTGAATGATTAAATTCAGGATTGGTAATGGGTGCCTGCGGTGCAACAGTGGTCTGGCTTCATAATGAAAGATTTAATCCTTGTTACACATATGGAAAATTTACCATATTATTTGATAGATATCTGTTTCTTAGTTAAATGGTTGCTAATGTACTGTGGTGGTGGTGACTCAGAGCCTCTAATTTATAAGATATTCTCCTGACAGCCTTGTCCTTGAGATATAGAAAGGAAAACAGTCCATTGGAGATATTAATTTGGTACCCTCTCAATTTTTGCCAACTATTGGGCTTGTCTTCTGGTGCCAGAACCATTTATTTGTTTATGGGGTAAAAATAGTCAGTTGACTGTAGTTATTGCCTTTATTGAAAAAACCACCTCTTACATTTTTTATTTACTTTTTTCCTTGCCTTAAGATTGTCATAGGAATGGTGTACATTCTGACAGCTTTCATTTGCTTTCAAAGAAAAAGAAGAAAAGAAACAGTTTGCAAAGTATCTTCACTACTTAGTGGCTGGTTTCAAACATTTGTTTAACTAGTGGCTGAATTTACACAGAAGTAACAATGGTTCACTAAACATAACACTTGAGATTGAATTACTTTATAACTAAATGTGATGTTTGAACCAGCCATTGAATTAAAATGCACTTTATCAATGCTGTGAATATCACATTTTATATACAAATATATCACATTTTACTGGGCTGATCTATTGTTGTAAGAGCAAGTTAGATGTGTTTAGCAAACATTTCAGTAAGATGTAGACCAACAGATTCCTGATTGGATTGCTTGTAAATAAATGTCAGGTTAACATGTTATTCGGTTATAATACATAGAAGAAGCAGTATACTTAATCTAAGGCAGGGGTATCAAACTGCCGGCCCACAGGCCGGACGCATCATCCGGAAGCCACGTCCACCCCTTTGCCGGCAATGGCAAAACCGTCCCGATACATTGCGCGACGTCATGTGACGTCGCGAGTTTGACATAATAATAAAGTTGGAAGGGACCTTAGAGGTCATCTAGTCCAACCCCCTGCTCAGGCAGGAAACCCTATACCATTTCAGACAAATGGCTGTCCAGTCTCTTCTTAAAAACTTCCAGTGTTGGAGCATTCACCTCTTCTGGAGGCAGGTTGTTCCACTGGTTAATTGTTCTAACTGTCAGGAAGTTTCTCCTCAGTTCTAGGTTGCTTCTCTCCTTGATTAGTTTCCATCCGTTGCTTCTTGTCCTGCCTTCCGGCGCTTTGGAGAATAGCTTGACTCCCTCTTTGTGGCAGCCCCTGAGATATTGGAACACTGCTATCATGTCCATACCCAATTCCAGCAACCGTTCCTTATATGTTTTAGCCTCCAGTCCCCTAATCATCTTTGTTGCTCTTCTCTGTACTCTTTCTAGAGTCTCAACATCTTTTTTACATCGTGGTGACCAAAACTGGATGCAGTATTCCAAGTGTGGCCTTACCAAGGCATTGTAAAATGGTATTAATACTTCACGTGATCTTGATTCT
>NW_015390649.1:60148-62236 GCF_001527695.2 Protobothrops mucrosquamatus | reverse complement strand
TTTCTCTTCTCTTTCTCTTTCCTCTTTTTCTCTTTTCTCTTTTTCTTTTTTTCCTCTTTCTCTCTTTCCTCTCTCTCTTTCTCTCTCTCACTTTCTCTTTCCCTCTCTCTTTCCTCTCTTCTCTTTCTCTTTCCTCTCTTTCTTTCTCTTCTCTTCCTCTCTTTCATCTAACTTTCTCTCTCTTTCCCCTCTTTCTCTTTCCTCTTTCTCTTTCCACTTTTTCTCTTTCCCTCTCTCCTCTCTTTCTCTTCTCTTTGTCAAGCCCCACAGGGCTTGCCACTCACGGGTGAGGGTTGGGGGACCGCCAGCCGACTGCTGCTGCCACCGCCGCCGCCGCCACCACAGCCACCCGGCCCGTTGCCGTTGCCGCCGCCACAGCCGAGCAGCTTGTTCCCGCCGCCGCCGCCATCGCTGCAGCCGCCCAGCTCGTTCCCGGCGTCGCCCCGGCCTGCGGAGCTCCAGGTATGGCCCTCCCCCCTCCCTTCCGTTCCCTGCAGCGCTGCCTGGCGTGCCCGGGATGGGAAATCCCGAGCCGCCATAGCCAGGCGCGAGGGGGAACGCCAGAAGCCTCGCGCAAGGGGGGGGAGGCCTGGCGACGCTGCGCCCTGCCGGGCGCTCAACGACAGGGCTGGGGGGGCCGAGGCTGGGGGCGGGGTAACAGGGCGCAGGGCCAATGAGGAGCCCTGCGAGGGGGCAAGTCCCATGAGAGAGAGAGAGAGAGAGACAGAAGTGCAAGTGCCTCTATCTCTGTCTCTCTCTGTCTCTCTCATGGGACTTGCCGGAGGGCCGTGGGAGGGCCGCATTTATATAGATCAGGGAGGGCTGTTCGAGGGCCGGATTAAACCGGGCCGCGGGCCGCAAATGGCCCGCGGGCCGGACTTTGGACATGTCTGCACTAAGCGAACTGTTGTAAGTCAAGGACTACCTGTACTTTATCACTTTTTTTCTTTTTCTTTTTTTGGTCATCAAGTTTTTGACACCTTGCTAGGTGACTGATGGTACTCGGATGTTACCATATCCTAAAAGTGGCACAATGGGGGAAAAGGTTGAAAAACCCTGATCTAGTCCAACCCCCTGCTCAGGCAGGAAACCCTATACCAGTGGTGGCGAACCTATGGCACGGGTGCCAGAGGTGGCACTCAGAGCCCTCTCTGTGGGCACGCGCGCTGTCGCCCCAGTCCTAGGCCTTCAGCTGGGTTTTATAAAACCTTTTCGCTTTAAGCCTCCGCCGCCATGTGCAAAAAAAAAAAAGGTTCGATCAATCAGTCAATTTCAGCTTCTCGCGGGGGAAAAAAAAGATCTTGCAAAGTTGGAATTGATTGATTGAACTTTTTAGTCCCACCCAGTCTGCCATTACCACCACAGCCATGCCCACCCAATGGGCCACGCCCACCCAATGGGCCACACCCACCCAGCACCCAACAATGCATAAGTGGGTTTTGGGTAGCAGTTTGGGCACTCGGTCTCTAAAAGGTTCGCCATCACTGCCCTAGGCAATTTCGGACAAATGGCTGTCCAGTCTCTTCTTGAAAACTTCCAGTGTTGGAGGGTTCACCGCTTCTGGAGGCAAGGAGTTCCACTGGTTAATTGTTCTGTCAGGAAGTTTCTCCTTAATTCCAGGTTGCTTCTCTCCTTGATGAGTTTCCATCCGTTGCTTCTTGTCCTGCCTTGAGCCCAAACTGTATGTTGCTAAGCGAGACATTTGTTAAATGAGTTTTGCCCCATTTTATGACCTTTCTTGGCACAGTTGATAAATGAATCAATGCAGTTCTTTAGTACCACAGAGTCTGGCTTCCCCCACCGACAGTCGCAAAAGGGGATCGCCTGACCTCAGTACACTGCGACTGTCATAAATATGAGCCAGTGGCCAATCCTTTGAATTTTGAACTCGTGACGCATTCAATGGTTGTAAGCATGAAAAATGGTCGTAAGTCACTTTTTTCAGGGCCTCTGCAACGTCAGACAAAAGAACAGTTGTAAGTCGAGGACTATGTGTAATCATACAGAGAAGAGGGAGTCAAGCTATTCTCCAAAGCCCCTGAAGGCCGGACGAGAAGCAACAGATGGAAACTCATCAAGGAGAGAAGC
>NW_015390649.1:53410-57884 GCF_001527695.2 Protobothrops mucrosquamatus | reverse complement strand
AGAATTCCTGAGCCAGCATGGGGGAACTATGGCCCCCTTCATGACTGGTGGACTTCAACTCCCAGAATTCCTGAGCCAGCATGGGGGAACTATGGCCCCCTTCATGACTGGTGGACTTCAACTCCCAGAATTCCTGAGCCAGCATGGGGGAAACTATGGCTCCCTTGATGACTCGTGGACTTCAACTCCCAGAATTCCTGAGCCAGCATGGGAACTATGGCCCACTTCATGACTCGTGGACTTCAACTCCCAGAATTCCTGAGCCTTCAGGTCCACAAGTCATAAAACAGCCAAGGTTCTAGGCAGCTGCAAATAAACTTGAAAGTTGCAGCATGCGCAAATAAATCATCCTGAAGTCAGAAGCCCAGGCTATTGTGAGAAAGGGGGAGGGGGGCACAGTGAGAACCAGCAGACCCTCAGTTACAAAATACGCCGCACCTGATTTCCTGCTTGAGCAAACACAGATGGTACTCAACTTATTTGGTCCTCGCGCTTACAACCGCTGCACCATCCCGACAGTCACGGGATCAACATTCAGAATTTGGTCCTCGCGCTTACAACCGCTGCACCATCCCGACAGTCACGGGATCAACATTCAGAATTTGGTCCTCACACTTACAACCGCTGCACCATCCCGACAGTCACGGGATCAACATTCAGACACTTGGCAACCGGTATGTACTTAACACGGTTGGCCCATCCCAAGGTCACGTGATCACCACCTGCAACCTTCCCAATGGGCTTCCGATAAGTAAAGTCACGGGTGGGTGGATTCGCTTAATGACCACTTGCTTCACTTAACAACTGCAGTGATTGGCTTAGCAACAGTGGCGATACAGGTTGTAAAATCCAATGCGGCTGACTTAGTAACCGCCCTTGTTTAGGAATGAAAATTCCAGTCCCTATTGTGCATAAATTGAGGATTACCCTTACAAGATCTATGTAAAAGTGTGTTTTAAAGATGCTTTGTTTTTGTTTGGGGTTGTGTGTTGTTGGTTTTTTGGCTTATTTATTCAAGACAGTACTGAGTTCTAAAGAACCCCAGCAGTTACAAAACAACACAATAGATCTGTCCCACTCTAGCTAACTTCAGTGTTGCCCTCTCAAGTCTCAGGTTTGGTCACCAAGACCCTTCCAAAGACAGGATAGGATAAATAGAACATGAGCAGAACAGAACAAACAGAACAAGACTAGGCTAGGCTAGGCTAGGCTAGGCCAGGACAACAGAATTGGAAGGGACCTTGGAGGTCTTCTAGTCCAACCCCCTGCTCAGGCAGGAAATCTATACTATTTCAGACAACTGGCTGTCCAGTCTCTTCTTAAAAACTTCCAATGCTGGAGCATTCACCGCTTCTGAAGACCTGGAACACTAGTCAGGGATGGCCAAAGGGCCCCTTCAGACATGATCTCTCTTACACCTGTGAATCTAGCAAGAGGTTTAAGGTTTCCCAATTCCCCAAAGGTTGTGAGAAACAGGACCTCTGTCTTGGGGTCCTCCGTGCTCTCTGAGCTTGGCTGTTTGCTTGCAGATGTTTCATGACCCAACTGGGTAGCATCATCAGTGCTAGAAGGGAGGAGGAAGAAGAGGAGGAGGAGGACTGTGGGGTCCTTGGTCCTCTCCGAGCTTGGCTGTTTGCTTGCAGACGTTTCATGACCCAACTGGGTAGCATCATCAGTGCTAGAAGAGGAGGAGGAGGACTGTGGGGTCCTTGGTCCTCTCTGAGCTTGGCTGTTTGCTTGCACACATTTCATGACCCAACTGGGTAGCATCATCAGTGCTAGAAGAGGAGGAGGAGGAGGAGGAGGAGGAGGAGGAGGAAGAGGAGGAGGAGGAGGAAGAAGAAGAAGAGAACTGTGGTGTCCTTGGTCCTCTCTGAGCTTGGCTGTTTTCTTGCAGACATTTCATCACCCAACTGGGCAACATCATCAGTGCTAGAAGGGAGGGGGGGTTAGTGGAGAGGAGGAGGAGGACTGTGGGACGCTTGGTGCCCTCTGAGCTTGGCTGTCTTCTTGCAGACATTTCATGACCCAACTGGCTAGCATCATCCATGCTAGAAGGGAGTTGGGCTGCTCTTGTATTTTATATCTTAGCAGCTTGCCCTATCAGTTGCAGGATCCAATCTGGGTTGGTCACTGGGACCAGAGATTTTGTCTTCCGAGCTTTCGGACCCCTACTGTTATGTGTGTGGTATTTATAGTGCCTGTGGAATGTTGCTCTCTGGGTGTCGATTGGGGTGTGTTGCCCTGTCAGTGTTGACGGGAGTGATCTTCATTAGGCTGCTGTTTACTGTTAGCTTGTTTGTCTGTGCTGGTACTTCCTTCATTAGAGTATTTAAAGGCTCAGTGCCAAATAATGGAGGCCTTTGAATTATGCTGCTGGAGAAGACTCTTACAAGTCCCCTGCACTGCAAGGCGATCCAACCGGTCAGTCCTGGAGGAGATCAACCCTGACTGCTCTTTAGAAAGCCAGATCCTGAAGTTGAAACTCAAGTCCTTTGGCCACCTAATGAGAAGGAAGGACTCCCTGGAGAAGAGCCTGATGCTGGGAAAGATGGAGGGCAAGAGAAGAAGGGGACGACAGAGAAGGAGGTGGCTGGATGGAGTCCCTGAAGCAGGAGGCCTGAGCTTCAATGGACTCCAGAAGATGGGAGAGGACAGGAAGGCCTGGAGGAACGCTGTCCACGGGGTCGCGATGCGTCGGACACGACTTCGCAACTAACAACAACTCCTCCTTTGTTTCTTCCCATACAGACCCCCAAAGTCTCCAGACAGTGGGATCAGGACCTTTGCTGACGCCCAGCCCAGCCTGGGGTAGTGATGTACAATTGGGGCTCTTAGCATACAGACAGCCCTCGACTTACAAACACAATTGACACCGAAATTTCTGTGGCTAAGCGAGACGGTTGCTAAATGAATGTTGGCCCCATTTGACGTTTTAACTTTTTATCTTCAATTACAGGTAGGCCTCGCCTTACGACAACTGGGCCCCCAAATTTCTGTTCTTAAGTGAGACATCGGTGAAGTGAGTTTTGCCCCATTTTACGACTTTTCCTGCCACGGTTGTTAAGTTGAATCAACTGCGGTCGTTCAGTTAGTAAATATGGTTGCTAAAGTGAACCGGGCTCCCCCATTGATTTTGCTCGTCGGAAGGGTGCAAAAGGGGGATTCAGGTGACCCCAGAACACTGCGACCGTCATAAATAGGAGTCAGTTGCCAAGTGTCTGAATTTCGATCACATGACCACAGGGATGCAACGGTCCTAAGTGTGAACCATGGTCCTAAGTCCCTTTGCTCAGCGCCGTTGTAAATTTGAATGGTGGTTAAGTGGTTGTAAATCGATACTATAAGACCTGTATTGATCATATTGCACCCCAAACTGAATTGATCCTCGCCCTACAGCGAGGGTCTTCAAATTTGGCCCTTTTAGGACTTGTGGACTTCAACTCCCAGAATTCCTCAGCCAGGCACGCTGGCTGAGGAATTCTGGGAGTTGAAGTCCACAAGTCCTAAAAGGGCCAAGTTTGAAAACCCGTCTTAAAGCATCCTGGCTGAGGAATTCTGGGAGTTGAAGTCCACAAGTCCTAAAAGGGCCAAGTTTGAAAACCCGTCTTAAAGCATCCTGGCTGAGGAATTCTGGGAGTTGAAGTCCACAAGTCACAAAAGGGCCCAGTTGGAAGACCTCCGTCTTAAAGCATCCCGGCTGAGGAATTCTGGGAGCTGAAGTCCACGAGTCATCAAAGGGCCAAGTTGGAAGACCCCTGCCCTATAGCTTCACACAGAGATTGGATGCCAGGGAGAACCCCCAACAAAATAATTTTTCTGCTGTCCAAACTTCACAGGTAATCCAAAAGCATATCTGCTTGTCCAGCTTATCTTGTTTGGAGATTTTAAGCCCATCAGGGTACATCAGCCAGGATGGTCAAAAGAATCAGAACACAGCTGGAAGGGACCTGGGAGGTCTTCTAGTCCAACCCCCTGCTCAAGCAGGAGACCCTAGACCATTTCAGACAAGGGACTGTCCAGTCCTTTCATAAAGACAATTCTTCTTAAAGAAGGGAACAAAACTTCGACCCACCAGGCCTTCCTGGCTGTTGGGCAGACCCAACGATAAGCAGAGAATGAAAGGTGCAGCTGTCTTAATATATCTGGGGTTTGGGAAACACCTTCTCTAAAACTTCCCAAGGTGAAAGTCTCTGCAGTTCAAAGGAGGACGACATACAACCTATCAACAGCATAAATACAATAAATCAAACCTCTAATGTGGGAAAACATTGTTGAATTTAGCCAACACTGAAGTCAGTCGGCACAATTTAAGATCCGTTCAGGCTTCGAAAAGGTCACTTAGTCAAAGATGATCTACTCTGATAAAGGGAAGATAAATGCTTGCTTGTTCCTCTAGACTGGAGCAGGGTTTCCCAACCGTGGCCATTTTAAGATGTGTGGACTTCAACTCCCAGAATTCCCCAGCCAGCCA
>NW_015390649.1:49065-51205 GCF_001527695.2 Protobothrops mucrosquamatus | reverse complement strand
GGGGGGGGGACATCGTCCACTAAGCCACGCCCCCGGAGGGGGAGGCCACGCCCACGGGAGTTTGGACAGGGCCCCCACCCCACGAAGCTTGGGGAAGGGGGGGAGTAGGGGCGTTCCCGGTCAGGCCCCGCCCCGTCGCTCCACGGCTCCCCCCTCCCCCTCCGGCCCACTCACCCGGCGCTCCTCCCGGTGCTGCTGCCGCCGCGAGCCCAGCAGGCCCCGAGGCCCGGCCCGGCCTGCGCCTGCCCGGTGAGGTCCGGCCCCGGCGGGGTTGAAGGAGGCCGGCCGCAGGCCAACGCTGGACGGGCGGGGTCGCGCTGCCCGTTCCTCGCCGCCGCCGCCGCCGCCGCCCTCCGCCTCCCGAGCCTCCGCCGCCGCCGCCGCCGCCCGCCCTTCCACCTCTGCCTCAGCGCGTCCTCTCGCGAGACTTGGGCCGGGCTCGCGATCGTCGCCGCCCGCCTGCCTGCCCGCCCGCCTCCCTCAGAGCGGAGGCTCTGGGAACGGACGGGCTGACTGAGAGGAAGTGACTGACAGGAGGCGGGGCGTGCGTGGGAGCGTCGGCGTGCGTGAGAGCGTCGAAAGGGCGAGGGGGGCGGAGCTCCGCCGGCGACACCGCCCGGCCTTTGGCCGCGCGCTCTTTGGCTCCTCCCCGCTTTCTCTCTCTCTTTCTCTCTCTCAGCGATGCGCAGGCGCCGTTTTTCCCTCGAAAGGAGGCCGGACGAGTTCGCGGCTTGAGAATGGGGGAGGGGGGGGAGGAGAGAAGGATGGTGGAATGTACCAAAGGGATAGGTGGGGGGGTGGGAATGGGAAAGAGGGTCGCACCACGTCGTTGGGGTGAGAAAGGAGGAAGGAACGTACCAAAAAGGGACAGGTTGGAGGGGGGGGCAAGCAGATTTGATTGTTATTCTGTATTCTGACGGGGTTGGACTAGAAGACCTCCGAGGCCCCTTCCGACTCTTATTATTCCGTATTCTGAAAGGGGGTTGGACTAGAAGACCTCCCAGGCCCCTTTCGACTCTGTTATTCTGTATTCTGACGGGGGGTTGGACTAGAAGACCTCCGAGGCCCCTTTCGACTCTTATTATTCTGTATTCTGAAAGGGGGTTGGACTAGAAGACCTCCAAGGCCCCTTTCAACTCTATTACTCTGTATCCTGACGGGGGGTTGGACTAGAAGACCTCCAAGACCCCTTCCTTCCTTCCTTCCTTCCTTCCTTCTATGGAATAATAGAATAACATAGTTGGAAGAGACCTTGGAGGTCTTTTAGGCCAACTCCTGCTTCAGGCAGAAGACCCTATACCATTTAATTAATAGAACAGAGCTGGAAGGGACCTTGGAGGTCTTCTAGTCCAGCCCCCGGCTTAAGCAGGAGAATCTACACCATCTCAGAGAGCTGATTGTCTAGACTTTTCTTAAAGATCTCCAGTGATGGGGCACCCACGATTTCTGGTGGCAAGCTGTTCCACTGGTTGATTGTCCTCACTGTCAGGAAATTTCTCCTTAATTCCAGGTTGCTTCTCTCCTTGATCAGTTTCCATCCATAGTTTCTTGTCCTTCCCTCTGGTGCTTTGGAGAATAGATTGACCCCCCTCTTCTTTGGGGCAGCCCCTCAGATACTGGAACACTGCTATCATGTCTCCCCTATTTCTTCTTTTCTTCAGACTAGCCAAACCCGAGTCCCGCAAGCCATTCTTCGTATGTTTTAGTCTCCAGGCCTTGGATCATTTTAGTTAAAATTAGGACCATTGCAAGAATGTGAGAAAGCGACCAATAAAAAAAAATCAGATTGATGCTACACAAGCAAGCATCTGAGGCTGACTCATAACTCTCCTGAGCGAGAGAGCTGAACATGGGAGGATCAGTTTGTGTGAATGTGGGCTGTATGACAGAGACACGTTAGAGCAGGGGTAGGCAACCTTGGCTCTTTTATTTATTTATTTATTTTATTTATTTATTAATTGCATTTATATCCCGCCCTTCTCCTTACGGACTCAGGGCGGCTGACAATTGAATAAAATACTAACATATATACATATACTTAATTAAAATTTGATTAAAACAAAATATTTAAATATGTCCAATTTAAAAGTAATTAAAACCCCCTTTAAAATCCCTCAGGCCAGTCCCGCTAGTTGGAACA
>NW_015390649.1:42450-46495 GCF_001527695.2 Protobothrops mucrosquamatus | reverse complement strand
CTTGATGAGTTTCCATCGGTTGCTTCTTGTCCTGCCTTCAGGCGCTTTGGAGAATAGGATAGGATAGAATAACAGTTGGAAGGAACCTTGAAGGTCATCTAGTCCAATCCCCTGCTCAGGCAGGAAACCCTATACCAGTGATGGCGAACCTTTTAGAGACTGAGTGCCCAAACTGCAACCCAAAACCCACTTATGCATCGTCGGGTGCCAGCTGTGTGTGGCCCATTGGGTGGGTGTGGCCCATTGGGTGGGCGTGGCTGTGGTGGTAACGGCAGACTGGGTGGGACTAAAAAGTTCAATCAATCAATTCCAACTTTGCAAGATCTTTTTTTTCCCCGCGAGAAGTTGAAATTGACTGATTGAACCTTTTTTTTTTTTGCACATGGCGGCGGAGGCCTAAAGCGAAAAGGATTTATAAAACCCAGCTGAAGGCCTAGGACTGGGGCGACGGCGCGCGTGCCCACAGAGAGGGCTCTGAGTGCCGCCTCTGGCACCCATGCCATAGGTTCGCCACCACTGCCCTATACCATTTCGGACAAATGACTGTCCAGTCTCTTCTTAAAAACTTCCAGTGTTGGAGCATTCACAACTTCTGGAGGCAAGGAGTTCCACTGGTTAATTGTTCTAACTGGTTAATTGTTAATTGTCAGGAAGTTTCTCTTTAGTTCTAGGTTGCTTCTCTCCTTGATGAGTTTCCATCCGTTGCTTCTTGTCAGTGTTTTGTTGAATACCGCTACTCCTCGACTTAATTTAATGACTGTTAATGATTTAATGACTGTTCAAAGTTGACTTATGACCGTTTTTCACACTTACGACCCTTGCAGCATCCCAAAATTCAAAGGCTTGGGAACTGACTCGTATTTATGGCGGTCACAGCGTCCTTGTGTTCTCCATGTTCTCCTTTTGCGACCTTCTGACAAGCAAAGCCAATGGGGGAAGCCAGATTCACTTAACAACCATGTTACTAATTTAACAACTGTGCTGATTCACTTAACAACTCTGGCAAGAAAGGTCATAAAATGGAGCAAAACTCACTTAACGATCGTCTGGCTCAGCAATGGAAATTTTGGGCTGGGCTGTGGTAAGTCAAGGGCTACCTGTATATGTGTCTCTTTTTTCTTTTCTTTTTTTTAAATTTTTTATTAATTTTCTAATATTCCATTTATATCTTTGAAAAGCAACGTGGTGGCTGAGTTTCCATAATTTGATTCCATACAAATATCATTAGTCCAAATCTCAAACTATTACAGTAAATATTTCCTCTTTTCCCCTTAATTATGTACCGTCTCATCTTTAAATTAATACACTACTTAATCTATCAATCAAATAAAAAGTAGCTTTCTTACATTTATCAATAGTTTTTAGTTTATATATATATATCTTAATTGTTTTAACATTCAATCTTTGAGACAATCAATGTCCTAGTAAGTTTTTCCCAGTTTTAATTTTCCATTAATATTTAAAATTAACGTTTAATGTTTATCGTTTCCAAGTTTTCAAATGTTCCCAATTCCCTTCATCACAATTCGTCACAAAATTGTTCTTGACAGTGAGGACAATTAACCGGTGGAACCACCTGCCTCCAGAAGCTGTGAATGCTCCAACACTGGAGGTTTTTAAGAAGAGACTGGACAGCCATCTGTCCGAAATGGTATAGGGTTTCCTGCCTGAGCAGGGGGTTGGACTAGATGACCTTCAAGGTCCCTTCCAACTTTACTACTACTACTACTACTATTATTATTATTATTATTATTATTATTACTATTTATTTATTTATTTATTTATTTATTATATGTGTCTCTTATGTGCACCCGCACTGCCTTCTGGGACGCTCAGGAACACAATTTCTTTCACTGTCCCAAACAGCTTCCGCACCTTCTTTTCTGTTGGGGTCAAAGTCAAGACCATTTTGTGTGAAACTCTTGTCGGAATAGAGCTGGAAGGGACCTTGGAGGTCTTCTAGTCCAGGGATCCCCAACCTGCGGACCACGGCTTGGCCGTGGCTTGCTGGCCACTGGGCCGCGGGACAGGCTGGCCAGCGCACGCACATGGAGTGGCGCGCGACAAAAACGGGGCAGTGCTAGCGAGTGTCATGCAGGCGACAGCACTGCCCCGTTTGCGTCATGTGTGCTCGCGGCCCTGTTTGTGTGCGTGCGTGCATGCGTGCATAAAATGCTTCCTCTTCCCTTCCCCTCCAGTCTGTCAACTGAGAAAGGTTGGAGATCTCTGTTCTAGTCCAATCACCTGCTCAGGCAGGAGACAGGTGGCTGTCCAGTCTCTTCTTAAAAATCTCCAGTCATGGAGCGCCCACGATTTCTGGTGGCAAGCTGTTCCCCTGGTTGATTGTCCTCACTGTCAGGAAGTTTCTCCTTAATTCCAGGTTGCTTCTTTCCTTGATGAGTTTCCATCCGTTGACCTCCAGGGTCCCTTCCGACTCTGTTATTCTGCTATCCTCCTTCCTTCCTTCCTTCCTTCCTCTCTCCCTCCCTCCCTTCCTTCCATGGAATAATAGAATAACAGAGCTGGAAGGGACCTTGGAGGTCTTCTAGTCCAGCCCCCTGCTCAAGCAGGAGAACCTATACCATCTCAGACAAGTGACTGTCCAGCCTCTTTTTAAAAAATCTCAGTGATGGAGCACCCACGATTTCTGGAAGCAAGCAGTTCCACTGGCTAATTGTCCTCACTGTCAGGAACTTTCTGCTTAATTCCAGGTTGCTTCTCTCTTTGATCAGTTTCCAACCATTGTTTCTCGTCCTGCCCTCTGGTGCTCTGGTGAACAACCTGACCCCCTCCTCTTTGTGGCAGCCCCTCAGATACTGGAACACGGCTATCATGTCTCCCCAGTTTCTTCTTTTCTTTAGACTAGCCAAACCCAAGTCCCGCAGCCGTTCTTCATATGTTTTAGTCTCCAGGCCTTGGATCCTCTTAGTTGCTCTTCTCTGGACTTTTTGCAAAGTCTCAACATCTTTTTTGTAATGTTGGATGGACCCCAACTCCCAGAATTCCCCTGGCAGTCAAAGGTTGTAAAATCAGGTTATGACTCACTTAATAACTGCTGGGTTTAGCAAGAGAAACGCTGGTTCCTATTGTCGTAAGTCAAGGACTGCCTGCAAACTGTGATGGCTTCAGCATAGCGTGGAGGTGAGTCAAGGCTGCTTTTAAAAGGCAGCGCGGGGGCTTTTTAATGTAAATAAAGTTATAATTTATGGACTGCGATGCCCATCAGCCTCCATTGTTCCCCATGGGGAGAAATGGGTGCGAGAGTCCCACAATCCCCATGGAAAATGGGGAGGAGGCTTTAGAGTGACCCAGCAACCCCGAAGTAGGAGGACTGCCATGCCCATCAGCCTCCCTCCCCTTCCTGGTGGAGAGTGATGGGTATGGGAGTCTGAAATGGTCTAGGGTTTGCTGCCTGAGCAGGGGGTCGGACTAGATGACCTCCAAGGTCCCTTCCAACTTTACTATTATTATTATTATTATTATTATTATTACTACTATTATTATTATTAATAGGACTGCCGTGCCCATCATCCTCTCCCTCTTCTTCCCAGTGGGGAGCTATGGGCTCTGGAGTCCCATCCAAACCTGGAAAACGGGGAGGGGGCTTGAACCCGGAGCCCCCTAAGTAAGGAAATGGACTCCCGCGCCCATCCATTTCCCTCCCTTTCCTGGTGGAGAGTGATGGGCCTGGGAGTCCCGTCCCATCCAATCAGGAGGAGGACTCCCATGCCCATCAGCCCCTTTCCCTGCTATGGGAGTCTGGGACGGGAGGGCAGGAGGGCTTGGGAGCAGAAGGACCGCCGCGCCCATCAGCCTGGCCCGGCGGGGAGCATAGGCTCACAAGTCTCCCAGCTTCCCTCCCTCCCTTCCCTCCCTCCCTGCTGTCCACGTCCGCGGGGGGCGTGTCGTGGGCGTGTCGTGGGCGGGGCGCGCCCTCTGCGTGAGGAAGCGCCCTTGAGTCGGGCCGGGCGGACACCGCGGGAGGGGGCGGAGCCGGAAGAGCCCCCTCGCTGCCTGCCTGGGCGGGGCCGGAAGCGGCGGCGGC
>NW_015390649.1:39292-41918 GCF_001527695.2 Protobothrops mucrosquamatus | reverse complement strand
TCCCGCGACAGACCACCCCTCCCGCCGGCCTCGCGTGACCTTCCCGCCGCCGCCGCCGCCTCAGCCCGGCGCGGCCTGCCCGACGCCGCCATGTTGGGCGAGCCGGCTTGGCCTTCCCGGGCGGCCCGGCGGAGGGAGGCCTGGTCCGAGGGGAGGGCCCGGAAGGGAGGGGGAGGCCGGCTGGGGGGCTTCCCGGAGGGGGAGGGGCGGCCTTGGAAGGAGGGGGGGCTCCGGGGAGACGCTGGCTGCCCTCAGGCGGGCTCCAGCAGGGGTGGACTACAAGGTCCAGAAGGCCCCGCGCGGCAATGTGGGAACGCCGCCCCTGTCTTGGAGCATGGCTGGCTGGGGGGTTATGGGAGTTTGAGTCTGCCCCTCTTAAAACAGGCTGGCTGGGGGGTTATGGGAGTTGGAGTCCACTCTTGAAGCAGGCTGGGTGGGGGATTCTGGGAATTGGAGTCCACTCTTGCATGGCTGGCTAGGGGGTTATGGGAGTTGGAGTCCGCCCCTCTTGAAGCATGGCTGGCTGGGGGGTTTATGGGAATTTGAGTCCGGCCCTCTTAGAACAAGCTGGCTGGGGGATTATGGGGGTTGGAGTCCACTCTTGAAGCAGGCTGGGTGGGGGATTCTGAGAATTGGAGTCCACTCCTGGAAGCATGGCTAGCTGGGGGGTTATGGGAGTTGGAGTCTGCCCCTCTTGAATCAGGCTGGCTGGGGGATTCTTGGAATTGGAGTCCACTCTTAAAGCAGGCTGGTTGGGGGATTCTGGGAGTTGTAGTCCACTCCTTGAAGCATAGCTGGCTGGGGGATTATGGGAGTGGAAGTCCACCCCTCTTAAAGCTGGCTAGCTGGGGAATTCTGGGAATTGGAGTCCACCCTCCCGTCTTAAAACTGCCGAGGGCCTGAAACGCTGGGCAGGCCTTCTCCAAGCTGACCAGTCCCTTACTGGCCTTTCAGACCTCCCAGCCGGACCCATAATCCCTCCAGCAGGCCCACAATCTGGGGTTCAGCTTTCAGTGGGAGGTAGAAGCGGGGAAGGGGAGCCCCACAGAGTGTGCCTGGGGGGTGGGGTGCGGGGGAGTGTGCAGCACCAGGCATTTTTATTAGTCTGGCTTTCTCCAGCCTCTGGGCTTTCCAGATGCTTTTACGCCAATTGTCCTTCCTGCTAAGCAGGCTGGGTAGTCCAGACTATTCACTGAACATGGGACTTGTAGTTGCATTCCTCTGGAAGGGGGTTGAGGTCTCTGTTTCCCACCCCTTTTGGGTTGAATGGAATGGATCTTTCCCCCAAAAAAATCCCACCAAGTTCCTGGACATGGCTTAGAGCAGGTTTTTTGTTTGTTTGTTTACAAATTTGGCACCTTTAACAGGGGTGGACTTCCATTCCCAGAATTCCCCAGCCAGCCTGCTTTAAGAGGGGTGGGCTTCCACTCCCAGAATCCCCCAGCGATGCCCCAAGCACAGTGCACTCGGCTATGTTACCAAGAGTCCAGTCCATTAAGGTAGAGGTCTCTAAACTTGGGAACTTTTAAGAACTGTGGACTTTAACTCCCAGAATTCTCCAGTTAGCCATGCTAGCTGGGGAATTCTGGGAGTTGAAGTCCACAAGTCTTAAAAAGTGGCCGGGTTTGGAGAGCCCTGCATTAAGTTGCCATTGGGGGTGGGGGGAAAATGAACTATTGCAGCCAGGTGACCTTTGGGGTGCAGCTAGAGCCTCTTCTAGGCACGGCAAGAGCTTGTGAACTCAGCCCGTTGCGCGCACCCCGCTTGGATGCAAACAGACTGCCTTGCAGGGGCGTTGTGAGATAAAATGACCAGGCGGATCCAGGTAGACCTTGACCTACCATCAAAATTTCCAAGGCTTGTTGAAGTTTGAAAAACTGTGGCTTAGACCCAGCCAGTAGAGCTGGAAAGTTTCCCGTCCCTTGTGTTGTGTTGTAATTGTTGGTCAGGAATTGGCAGCTCCCTGTTTGTGAGGTTAGCCCAGGCACTTAAATCTCAGGGAGACCACAAACGAGGAACTCGGCACCCATGTTGTGTCGAAAGAGCTTGCGAAGATCACCTGAAGGAATCTGGGGTGCCACTTGGTTCACAGGCTGTGCTAAATGTTGCAGTGGGGCCTGTCTGTTTTTCTTTGTGTGTGTGTTTGCGTTTGTGTGAACCAACCCACTTGTGGTTTGTCGAGCATGTTTGTGGCTTCCTGCATTTTTCAGCCACTTTGGGCTTAGTTGTTAAACGTTTACCACTACAGGTTTTCCTTGAGCAGGGCTAGGCAACCTGGGCTCTTTTATGACTTGTGGACTTCAACTCCCAGAATTCCTGAGCCAGCATGGGGAACTATGGCCCCCTTCATGAGTGGTGGACTTCAACTCCCAGAATTCCTGAGCCAGCATGGGGGAACTATGGCCCCCTTCATGACTGGTGGACTTCAACTCCCAGAATTCCTGAGCCAGCATGGGGGAACTATGGCCCCCCTCATGACTGGTGGACTTCAACTCCCAGAATTCCTGAGCCAGCATGGGGGAACTATGGCCCCCTTCATGACTGGTGGACTTCAACTCCCAGAATTCCTGAGCCAGCCATGCTGAGGGGAAAGGGAGAGGTTTCCAAGCTGAGCCATGCCGGCTCA
>NW_015390649.1:34866-38057 GCF_001527695.2 Protobothrops mucrosquamatus | reverse complement strand
GTGGACTTCAACTCCCAGAATTCCTGAGCCAGCATGGGGGAACTATGGCCCCCTTCATGACTCGTGGACTTCAACTCCCAGAATTCCTGAGCCAGCATGGGGGAACTATGGCCCCTTTATGACTGGTGGACTTCAACTCCCAGAATTCCTGAGCCAGCATGGGGGAACTATGCCCCCCCTTCATGACTGGTGGAGTTCAACTCCCAGAATTCCTCAGCCAGCCACGCTGAGGGGAAAGGGAGAGGTTTCCAAGCTGAGCCATGCTGGCTCAGGAATTCTGGGAGTCCACCAGTCACAAAAGAGCCAAGGTTTCCTACCCCCGTCCTTGACTTACAAGTGCAGTTGAGCCCAAAATTTGTGTTGCTAACTGAGACAGTTGTTCAGTGAGTTTTGCCGCATTTTACACCTTTCTCACAGTTCTTAAGTTAGTCACACGGGAATCTGGGTTTCCTAGTGAATTTGCTTATCAGAAGGTCTCAAAAGGGAATAACGTGGATCTGGGAGACTACGACCGTCATAAGTCTGAAAAATGGTCCTAAGTCACTTTTTCCGGTGCCACTGTAACTTCAAACAGTCATTAAATAATTTAATTTGTAATTTAATAATAACAATAAAGTTGGAAGGGACCTTGGAGGTCATCTAGTCCAACCCCCTGCTTAGGCAGGAGACCCTATACCCATTTCAGACAAATGGCTGTCCAGTCTCCTCTTAAAAACTTCCAGTGTTGGAGCATTCACAACTTCTGGAGGCAGGTGGTTCCACTGGTTAATTGTTCTGTCAGGAAGTTTCTCCTTAGTTCCAGGTTGTGTCTCTCGTTGGTTAGTTTCCATCCGTTGCTTCTTGTTCTGCCTTCGGGCGCTTTGGAGAACTCTATTTTATAAATTTAAAAATGCGTGGCTTTTTTTAATGGCATTTTGTGGGATGAAAATGGATCTAGCAGGTTCTGAGTTTGGACTCACACAGCTCCTTTCCTCCAATGTCTTAATTAGCATTTCCCCCCCAAAAAAACAATAACAAAAAAAAAGACACTTTCCTGAAAATTTGGGAAAGCTTTTTTCCTTTTGCAGAGCAGATGTTGCACAGCTGCATGGATTATTTTGGATAAATGGAACTCTAAATCTTTGGGCTGTTTGGAGAGAGACTGTTGTCCCACTGGACAAGAAGAATATTAAGGAAATAATAACCTCCCTACGTTTAGGGAGGTTAGTTCTAACGTTACGGCCTGTTTCCACTTGAAATTCTCACGACACGAACGTCACATTTTGGACGGATTGCGTTTGGGAGAACATTTTTATGGCTGGAAGTGACTTATCCTCATGGAGTAATAAATAGCTAATCAATCACGAAGGACGCCAGGGAACAAGCTGGGCAGAGAGCTCTAAAAATTATTGGTGGGAGGGGGGAGATGATCAAATAAATTCTGCTGATTTTGAAGGTGAGGTCATTGTTGATCCAGAGCGCATCATCGTAGCAATTTTAAGTCCTTAAACTCTTAAAAGCAGCTCATGAAAAGATTGATTGAGAAGATGCTGGCCAAATGAGTCCTAAGCTTGGATGAAGTCTCATAAGTTGCTTCCCTTTAGGGGAGACCTATAATGTTGGGGTGCCCTCTGAGCTGGCTGGTTTTCTTGCAGACCTTTCACTACCAAACTACTTAACGTCATCAGGGCTAAAAAAAAGGGGGGGTTTGTGAAGAGGAGGAGGAAGAGGAAGACTGGGGGGGGGGATCTTTGGTGCCCTCTGAGCTGGCTGGTTTTCTTGCAGACGTTTCACTACCAAACTACGTAACATCATCAGTGCTAGGAAACATCCTCAGTGCTAGAGGTGAGTAGGATTTGCAGGGAGGAGGAGGAGGAGGACGACGACGACGACAACAACTCTGGGTTCCTTATGTGATCTCTGAGCTGAATGGTTTTCTTGCAGACATTTCATTACCAAACTATAGAACATCATCAGGGCAAGAAAACCACCCAGCTCAGAGATCACATAAGGACCCCACAGTCCTCTTCCTCTTCCTCCCTCTCCTCCCCACAACCCAATTCCCTCCTAGCACTGATGATGTTGCCTAGATGGGTCATAAAACATCTGCAAGGAAACTATCAAACTCAGCACCAAGGACCCCACAGTCCTCCTTCTCCCCCTCCCACTGATGATGTTACCTAGATGGGTTATGAAGCATCTGTAAGGAAACCAAACTCAGAGAGCACCAAGGACCCCACAGTCCTTCCTCCTCCTCCTCCTCCTCCTCCTCCTCCTCCTCCTCCTTGCCAGACTTGCGCGACGAGACTCCCAAACTCCAGGAGTAGTGCTGAGGCTTTGCAACTTTTAAGATGGGTGGACCTCAATTCCCAGAATCTCCCACCTTACAATCAGCAGAATTGATAATGATCCTTCTCCAAAGTAACTTTTTACAGCTCACAGTCCAGAGACCTCCTCTTGGGCGCTTCATAAAAATGTTCTCTTAAATCAGGGGTCTTCAAACTCGGTCCTTTGGTGACTTGTGGACTTCAACTCCCAGAATTCCTCAGCCAGCGTGCCACGCTGTCCCATAGCCGTCCTCACCGGCACCATGTTTCTCCTTCGTTTCCTGCCGCATCCCTCTCAGCTCTGCGAATCTAAGGAGTCCCGGTTCCTGGAGGGCTGTTGGGTGGCCAGATTTATTTTGGATTTGAAATGTGCTCTAGCCCAGGGCAGCAGTTTATTATCTGCATCCTCCAGAATCCATTTGAGCCTTCCTGTCTCTGTGTCAGAAGGTCTTCCTTCTCCTCGTCCTGTCCTGGATGCAGCGTGGGCCAAATTTGAGCAATGCCACCGCAAAAGCGATAAGAGCAGGCTTGCACATAGGGGGTTTCTCAGGAAGCCTGCATTGGCAGTTTGGGGTGTTTCCAGGGCCTTAAGACAGGGGTCTTCCAACTTGGCCCTTTGATGACTTGTGGACTTCAACTCCCAGAATTCCTCAGCCAGGAGGCTTTAAGACAGGGGTCTTCCAACTTGGTCCTTTTATGACTTGTGGACTTCAACTCCCAGAATTCCTCAGCCAGGAGGCTTTAAGACAGGGGTCTTCCAACTTGGTCCTTTTATGACTTGTGGACTTCAACTCCCAGAATTCCTCAGCCAGGAGGCTTTAAGACAGGGGTCTTCCAACTTGGCCCTTTGATGACTTGTGGACTTCAACTCCCAGAATTCCTCAC
>NW_015390649.1:31649-34248 GCF_001527695.2 Protobothrops mucrosquamatus | reverse complement strand
CCAACTTGGCCCTTTGATGACTTGTGGACTTCAACTCCCAGAATTCCTCAGCCAGGATGCTTTAAGACAGGGGTCTTCCAACTTGGCTCTTTGATGACTTGTGAACTTCAACTCCCAGAATTCCTCAGCCAGCGTGCCTAGCTGAGGAATTCTGGGAGTTGAAGTCCACAAGTCATCAAAGGGCCAAGTTGGAAGACCCCTAAAATAAGTTGGTTGGGGAATTCTGGGACTTGAAGTCCACAAGTCATCAAAGGGCCAAGTTGGAAGACCCCTGCCTTAAGCCTTTGTGGCGTGTCTTGGGGTCTTACAAATGCCTCCTTCGAGCTTGCAGGCCTCTAATCCTCCACTCTTCCCTTTCTGCAGATTATGGCGAGGTCAACGGGACCGTCGGCGACCGAGACTCCTTCCTGACATCTCCCGGTGCCAGCGACGTGCCGGGTCCCGTTTCCGTGGTCCCCAACGGCAGCCAGCCCGGCAGAGAGCTTAGCCTTGCTCTCAAGCAGACAGTGAAAGGTGGGATGTTCATTAAAGCTGGCCTAAAGACCAAGACCTTCACCCTGAAGAACAGCCTGGACAGGAAGAACGAGCAATGCAACGAGAGCGCCGGCCGAGAGGGTCACCCCTGGGACAAAGCCGAGATGCACCCCAACGTCCCCAACGGCATCCTGCCCGACGGCTCTGAGTACATCACCAACGGCTGCGCCGGCAAAGGGGCCGACAACGACGGCAGCGGCTCGGAGAGCGGCTACACCACGCCCAAGAAGCGGAAAGGACGGCGCAACAGCGTCAAGGGCTGCGAGAACTTGAGTCTGGGGCAGGAGAAGATCGTGCCGGGCAGCCCGGTCCCGGCCCTGAAGCTGGAGCCGGAGCCCTTCAGGGCGGACGGCAGCGGGGGGGACCCGAAGGCCGGCCCTCCTCGGCTGGACGGCCTGAAGCCCGCGTGGAAGTGTGAGCAGCCCCCGGGGGGCCTGGGGGTGGGCCGCGGGAAGCCAGTCGGCGTCGGGGACATGCTTCGGAAGGCCGCGGAGGCCAAAGTCGGACCGGCCGGCAAAAAGTTTGAGGAGCGTGCCAAGGGGAAGCACGTCTCGTCCTCGAAGGAAGATTCCTGGACCCTGTTTAAGCCGCCCCCGGTTTTCCCCGTGGACAACAGCAGCGCCAAGATTGTTCCCAAGATCAGTTACGCAAGCAAAGTGAAAGAGAACCTCAACAAGGCGGCTCCTTCCCTCTCCTCCTCCTCTTCCTCCTCCTCCTCCTCCTTGTGTTCCTCTTCCGCAGGGGAGGTCCCGGCCCAGCCCTCCACCCGCCTCCCCCAGGTCCCCATGTCTGCCATGAAGTCCGTCACATCGGCCAGCTTCTCCAACGGGCCCCTCTTGGCAGGGGGGGACCGCGGGGGCTGTCCGGCCGGGGTCCAGGCCCTGCTGGTGCCAGCTGCAAGTACTGTCCTTTCGGCCTCTTCCAAGCTGGCCTGCCAGGACGCCGGTCCCTCCGTGGTCGCCAACGAGCAGCCCAAGTCGAGTCTGTTCATCTACCCCTCCAATATGCACGGCCTGTTCAGCGTGGCCGAGTCTCCCTTCCTGGCCACGCAGCAAAACTTGGGCGATATCTTCCAGAACCAGTGGGGGTTATCGTTCATAAACGAGCCCAGCGCGGGCCCGGAGACTTCTTCGGCCAGGAAGCCGACGGACACCAAGGGGGCCGAGGTGACCTTCCAGGGCTCCTGCCCCGCCACGTTGGTTCCTCGCGGGGCCGAGACGCCTCCCGCCGGACCCGAACCGCCGGCCTTCCCCAAGGCCTACGAGCTGGCCAAACGGACTAGTCCCCAGCTGTTGGGCGGCCTCTTAAAGCTGGGGGCCGCTGGGGAGGAGAGCCAGCTGCTATTGGAGCCCCAGTTGCCGGGGGGCCTGCCCCAGGCTGAGCTGGGGGGGGCGGGGGCCTTTGTGTTCCTCGCCAAGGACTACCACGTAGAAAGTTGCTTGCCTTCGCCTACGAACACTTTGTTAGCCTCCACCAAAGAGCCGAGCCCCCCCAGCAGTCTAGAAAGAAAAGCCAGCTGGGGGGAGTTTGACCTGCGGGCAGCTGTTCTATATCACATCCAAGGTAACGACTCTGCTCCCCATCAGCCCCAGCCATTCTAGAGAGCTGCCTTCCAGCTTAGGGTTGGAGGAGGGGTTTGGGCCCTGCCTCCCCCGGGGCTAGTGTTTGGCCTCCCTGGGGTCCAGGAGCCGGAGAGGGGCCCAGTCATACAGCTAATCCTCACTTTAAGACCACAATGGAGCCCGGAATTTCAGTTGCTAAGCGAGACGGCTGTTAAATGAGTTTTGCCCCATTTTACAGATGTTCTTGCCACAGTCGTCGTTAAGTGAATCATTGCGTCTGTTAAGTTGATCACACGGTTGTTACGCGGATCTTGTTTGTCAGGAGGTCGCAAAAGGGGATCGCGTAACCCTCCCCAGGACGCTGCGACAGTCATAAATATGAGCCAAGGTTGCCAAGCGTCCCAATTTTGATCACGTGACCCTGGGACACCGCAACCGTCAAGTGTGAGTCGGTTGCCAAGTGTGTGAATTTTGATCACGTATCCCTGTGGAAAGTGCAACGG
>NW_015390649.1:14342-27900 GCF_001527695.2 Protobothrops mucrosquamatus | reverse complement strand
AATTCTGGGAGTTGAAGGCCACAGGACTTAAGGCTGAGGAATTCTGGGAGTTGAAGGCCACAGGCCTTAAGGCTGAGGAATTCTGGGAGTTGAAGGCCACAGGACCTAAGGCTGAGGAATTCTGGGAGTTGAAGGCCACAGGCCTTAAGGCTGAGGAATTCTGGGAGTTGAAGGCCACAGGACTTAAGGCTGAGGAATTCTGGGAGTTGAAGGCCACAAGCCTTAAGGCTGGGGAATTCTGGGACTTGAAGTCCTCAAAGAGGCCAAGTTTGGCGACCCCTGACTTAAGGGAGCAGACTCTTGGTGTGATGGGGGGGACGCGGGAACGCCACGCTGGCCGTCCGGTTGACTCGGACCCTCTTCTTCCTTTTCCAGACCCAAAACGGATAATCACTTACGCCGAAGCCCTGGACCCCCCCAGCACCTGAACATCAGCCGGACGGTTTCCGCTGGGCCCTTGGCCAGCCCCGGGGGGCTGTCCCCGAGGGGGGGGCTCGCCGGTCAGCTCCGGCCGCCTGAATCCGAACCGCAGGAATCCTCCCTTCTCGTGTGTGTGTGTGTGTGTGTGTACCGACGCACACCCGCCTAAGACAACACCTACTTGGCAGAGACTCCTGCCTGGTTTAATTTAAACCCCACTTCGAAACCTCCGGATGTTTGCCAGATTTCTCCTTTTTTTTTTTCCTTCCTTCCTTCCCCGTTTTCGTTTTTTCTTTTCCTTTCTGTTTTTTCCCCTTTCTTCCTCTTTAAAAAAAAAACGAAAAAGAAAAAAAGAAAAGAAACCAGATGTGGGTAGAGACTTAGCTTGTCCCGTAGCTCTTGAGCATCGCCAGCAGAAGCGTGTCAAGTTTTTGTCGTCGTGGGGGTTTTTTGGGGGGAGGGGGGGCTTTGCGATTGTCGGTAACCCCCTTATCCAGGAGGAAACGCTTCCGCACCCCGCTTTTTGTTCCCTGGTGGGGGGGCAGGAATTCATCTCGAATCCTCACGTCTGCCCACCACCACCCTGGGGGGGGGGGAGTGGAATTCAGACATTGGTCCAAAGACCGGGTTCCCCTTTGGGGTGGGGGTGGNAGGTATGCTTGACCTGTGGTGAGCATGCAACCTCTCCTATTTGGGAAGAGTAAAAAAGGGTTGGGAAGAGTAAAAAAGGGTTGGGAAGAGTAAAAAAGGGTTGTGTGCTGGCTCGCTGGCCAGTTCGTTTACGTTCCCCCTTGAGAAGCAGCAGCTACCACCGATGGAGCTCTGGGTGAGAAGATGATGGCTTCCTGCTGATCTGCTGGGTTGCAAATACACCCGTTGCCTTCCACCCCCCCTTGCAGGTAGACCGTTCCAGGGTCCGTCTTCTCAGGTGCAAGAAAATGGCTCAACCTTCGGGACGTTCTCCACCCCCCACTTGGTGTCTATTTTCTTGAGGTCCACGTTGTGTTGGACCGAGACGATCAAAGAGAGAAGCAACCTAGAACTAAGGAGAAACTTCCTGACAGTGAGGACAATTGACCAGTGGAACAGCTTGCCACCAGAAGTCGTGGGCAGTCCATCACTGGAGATTTTTAAGAAGAGGCTAGCGAGGCAGTCACTTGTCTGAGATGGTGTAGGTTCTCCTGCTTGAGCAGGGGGCTGGACTAGAAGGCCTCCAAGGTCCCTTCCAGCTCTGTTCTATTCTAATCTGAATGGAGGAGTGTCCCAAGTTCATCAGCCTGTCTGGTGACCTTGCTTTCGGCATCGGTGCCTCGCCATCGCTCACCCGTGGCTGTTCAAGGTGTGTCCAGCTCAACCTGTTGAGCAGGTGCCTTCAGGTGGCACGCCAAGAGCCAACATAACAGGGCACCGCTGCATTTCCTACTAGGGCGGCAGAACCCGAACAAGGAACCGGGACAGATTATTGGGTAGGGCCAACCTCTTGGAGGGTGTCATGTGGAAGGGAGCACATGGGGGGTCAGGGGTCTCCCACATTCTCCCGTAAGGTTAAGGCGCTGTTGGGGATTGGACATTTGAGTCGGGGTTCAATGGGGAGATCCCCCCCCCGTTTAGGCGAAGCTAGTGGGGGCCTCGGTTTAGCGTGGGCTGGCATCCTGCATCTCTGGCGGTGGTAAAAAAATTTAAATAGAATTTTTTAAAGCAATGTACAGGTAGTCCTCGAGTTACGACGAAAATCAAGCCCAGAATTTACGTCGCCAAGTGGAACGTTTGTTAAAGTTGAGTTTTGGCCCCATTTTACAAAGTTGTCGTTAAGTGAATCATTGCATTTGTTAGTCGCCCGGTTGTTAACGCAAATCCAGCTTCCACGTGGACTTCGCTTGTCCAAAGGTCGCAAAAGGGATCACGTGACCCCCCCCCAGGGGACACTGCAAAACCGTCATAAATGGGAGTCGGTTGCCCGGCGTCTGGATTTTGATCACGTGATCATGTGGGATGCTGCAACGGTTGTAAGGGTGAAAAAGGGTCACGAGCCATTTGTTTTTCCAGTGCTGTCGTAGCTTCGAACGGTCAGTAAATGAACCGTTGTAAGTTGAGGCCTGCCTGTATTGGGCCTCCATCTCCAGCATGATTGATTGTCTTCCTCTCCGTAAAGATGGGCCACATGCTCAGAGCATTTTTGCAGCATCTCTGCACAAAAGGTACTCCTTGCTCGCGTGTCTGGTGCTTTTTTGTGAGTTGTGTGCTTGGGGGGGCATTGTTCACTTTTAAGGTTTCAGTTGTGCCTTGCCCTTGGTCCACGTTGGAAAACGTTTGCCCTCCCCCTTTTTTTTTTTCACCTGGACACTAATCCGATTGGGCTGCCGCCCCCCAACACACGAGTCTTTTCCAACTTGTACTGTAACTGTCGTAACTCGGAACCAGAAGCCAGGATAGCATTCTTTGCTTGTTACTTCAGGATGCAGTCCGGGAAGTGTGCATTTTGGGGGTGTACATTGTGTGTGTGTGTGTGTGTGTGTGTGTATGTATGTATGTCAGAGCGTGCACAGTCTTATTGCGCGAGATAACCCAGGAGTAAACAGTAAACAGTGGTCTATAGTAAATGTTGGTTTATCTTACACTATCTACAATATCATACACCAGGAACAATATACGTACACGTGCTAATACAGCAGGGTCCAACACGTAGCAGTTACAGCAGGAAAGATAAGGGAGAACACATCAGCGGAGTCTTCCCTTTATACAAAGGCCCTTAAAGAGACACAGACCCTGCTGGCTCCTAAAGAGACACAGACCCTGCTGGCTCTTAGAGAGACACAGACCCTGCTGGCTCTTAAAGAGACACAGACCCTGCTGGCTCTTAAAGAGATACAGACCCTGCTGAGCCATTACATAAGCTGGTTAGCTGTTAAATCAATACCTTGACAGTGTGTGTTCCCGTGGGCTTGGTTTTAGGGTGCTGGCCCACTCGGTTCAAACTCAATTGCAGCTTTGGTGGGCGTCAGCTCTTAACTGGATTTTGTTGAGTCCCGGAATGAAATGTCACTTTGTCGGCCAGGGACTGACAACTTAGTGCCCATCAAATAGACAAATAGTTCTCGACTTAACAACAGTTCATTTAGTGACCATTCAAACACTGAATAAAGTGATTGAATGACCATTTTTCACAGGTAACAACCTTTGCGGCATTCCCCCCCCCTCCGTGGTCGTGTGATCAAAATTCAGAGGCTTGGCTTGTGTGCATGTGCGTACGTGTGTGTGTGTGTGTGTTGTGTGGCACGTTAGATCAAACCAAAAATGGAGGGTAGGCCTTTTTTCCCCCCTTACTTCCTTCTGAGAATGGTTGCGGATGCTTGTTGTGTCTCCCGTGTGTGTTTCAGAGTGTGGCGGGGAAGCGGTTTAAGCCAAATTTGCACACCCAGCATGGCTCCCTCAAAAGCCCCAGGCCTGGCTCCCCCCCCTTTTTTTTCTCCGCTTCTTCACCCCTTTGGTCCTGTTTGAAAGGGTGTAGGCTGGTTATAAACGTGTCCGGTTTTTTTCTGTGCACGGAGTTCGAATTCTACCAAGTTTGACTTGGTTTATCCCAAGGGCATCCAACCTCGGCCACTTTAAGCTCTGTGGACTTCAACTCTGGGTGGGGAATTCTGGGAGTTGAAATCCACGGGGCTTAAAGTGGCCGAGGTTGGACACCCCTGGTTTACCCCCATCTGGAATCTGTCTGTTTCAAGCGCTGCGTGGAGGGGTCGTGTGAAGGGATGGGAAACACCCTTCGCAAGGTTGTGTGTATGCGGCCAGCGCCCGCTTCCTTTACACAAATGCGTAGACTGAACCTCTGTCTCACAAGGGCAAGGTTGAGAACTGCTGTTGTAGATAATGTAGGATAAACCACCATTTAATACAATCCACTGTTTACTGTGTTTACTCCTGGGTTATCTCGCGCAAGAAGACTGTGCACGCTCTGACAGAGTCCTAGTGGATGATCACTTAAACAGGAGCCAGCCGTTTGCGGCAGCAGCCCCAAAAGCTAACACAATCCTTGATTGCATAAACAGAGGCATAGAATCAAAATTATGTGAAGTATTAGTACCGCTTTATAAAGCCTCAGTAAGTCTACACCCGGAATCCTGCATCACCACATTACAAAAAAAAAATGTTGAGCGTTTGGAAAAAATTCAGAGAAGAGCAACTAAGACGATCAAAGGTTTATGGAGACTAAAACATACGGAGAACGGCTGCAGGACTTGGGTTTGGCTAATCTGAAGAAAAGAAGAAATAGGGGAGACAGGATAGCAGTCTTCCAGTATTTGAGGGGCTGCCACAAAGAAGAGGGGGGTCAACATATTCCCCAAAGCACCAGAAGGCAGGAGAACAAACAACAGATGGAAACTGACCCAAGAGAGAAGCAACCTGGAATTAAGGAGAAACTTCCTAACAGTGAGGACAATTAACCAGGGGACTCCTTGCCTCCAGAAGTTCCCTCACTGGAGGCTTTTAAGAAGAGACTGGACAGCCACTTGCCTGAAATAATGTAGGATTTCCTGCTTGAGCTGGGGCGTTGGACTAGAAGACCTCCAAGGTCCCTTCCAACTCTATTCTAACAATGAAAGGACACCCCTGGCTTAGCCCAACAGCCTTGGAAAGATGCCTTTTTTTTTTACAAATTTTTTATTAATTTTCAAATAAACAAATTCTTAATACAAATATGGTGCACATAAAAAAGGAAAAAAAAATACCTATTAAACATCATATTTTCAGAGGTGGTCGGCAGTCTTCCCCCCCCCCCCCCGCATCCACCCTCTCTTTCACCCTTCCTACCTACTTCCCTCTTCCTTTCCTCCTCTCCTACCCACACCTCTCTCCTCTTTCTCTTCCAACTACCTTACACATCCAACTCTATTCTAACAATGAAAGGACAACCCCGGACTTCCCAGAACTGAATACAGGGATAAGCACATAACACCCCAAATCTAAATAAAGCTACCCAAACTTAATACAATCAAATATTAACATACTTTAACTCTAGTATACAATAATAAACATGAATATAAAATATAGTAATATCTAAATTATACTAAGTAAATAAAAATAACAAAAAATTTAATCAAAAGCGATATGATAATTATTCATTTCATACTTTCTCTGAATATAATCTATCCATCTTCTCCAAGCCGAAATACATTTTTCTTGAGATCGATCTTTCAAATATGCGGAAATCTTGGCCATTTCTGCAAAATATGACACCTTCAATCTCCAATCGTCCATAGTAGGTAATACAGCCTTCTTCCAATTTTGAGCGACCAATAACCTTGCTGCTGTTATGCAGTACAGCATCAAATTCATTTCTTTAAAATCCAAATTTGGAAAGATGCCTTCTGAGGAAAGAAAGCGGCATAAAGTTGTCGCTGCAGGCACCACCCAAAGTGCACTCCTGGGGGTTAGAGAAGATAAAAAATCCAATCTATTTCCTTTGGACCTTTTCCTGGTGGTGATTCAAAAGGGAAAAGCTGCATCAGGAAATCCTTTCTCTCTTCCGCTCTTCCTGGGCAAAAGTTCACCAGGATTACAGAGGGCTCCTGTTAACTCTTTCTTTTGGGTGTGTGTGTGTGTCCTTTTGTTGACATTTTGCTCTTGAGTACCAATGCACCTACATACAGGCAGTCCTCAAGTTACAACGCTTCATTTCGTGACCATTCAAAGGTTCAAAGGCACTGAAAAAAGGGACTTCGGGCCGTTTTTCACACTTAACGACCGTTGCAGCGTCTCCCGTGATCACGGGATCCAAATTCAGATGCTTTGGCAACTGACTCGTATTTACGACGGTCGCAGCGGCCCGGGGGGGTGTCACGTGATCCCCTTTTGGGACCTTCTGACAAGCAAAGTCAGCGGGGGAAGCCGGATCCACTTAATAACCGGGTTACTAACTTAAGCGCTGCAGTGATTCGCTTAAGGATGGTGGCGAGAAAGGTCGTAAAACGGGGCAAAACTCACTTAAGAAATGTTTCGCTTAGCAACATAAATTTGGGGCTCCTGCACTGACTTACGCTGCGGGGTTTATGAAGTTCAATCAACTCTGAGCAGCGTGCAGTTCCTCGATTCCGTAATCTTGAGTTAAAAACAGGCCGGTGACAATCATCCAAACCAAATAAACCTAGATTACCCAAAATTCTAGGTGGCAACTCCGGGTTACAGCCGGCATTGACTAATTTTGGGAAGCAAAGCAGGGTGAGGATGGGTTAATTCACCATTGGGAGACTACCGGGCCATCTTGGGGTGGAAGAGTAAACCGAAGGTCAAAATATCTTACAAAAAATGAAAGACAAAAGACTTCCTGTTGGTGAAAATTGGAGGAAACTTTGAAATCGCCAAGAATCAAAGCTGAGTAGGGGGCAATCCGTATTTCAGAGGTCTCCGACCTTTCTGGGTTGACGGCCCGCTGGGAAAAGGAGGCGCAGGCACCTTTATGTGCGTATGCGCACACGTGGAAATGTGACATGCATGCAAACAGGGCCACAAGCATGCGCGCTCTATAAATGGGGCTGCTAGCGCCAGCACAAGTCATGAGGCTCGGCTAGCACTGGTGCATGGCTCGGGGCTCGGCTAGCGCTAGCACAAGCAGTAATGAGCACATGCACATGCGCATGTGCACTGGTCAGCCACTCACACAGCCCAGTGGTCAAGAGGCTAGGGCCCAGTAGTGGGCCACGGCCCATAGGTTTGGGACCTCTGCTATATTTTGGAATAGAATAGAATAGAATAGAATAGAGCTGGAAGGGACCTTGGAGGTCTTCTAGTCCAGCCCCCTGCTCAAGCAGGAGGACTTGAAGGCAGGACAAGAAGCAACGATGGAAACCAATCAAGGAGAGAAGCAACCTAGAATTAAGGAGAAACTTCCTGACAGTTAGAACGATTAATCAGTGGAACTCCTTGCCTCCAGAAGCTGTGAATGTTCCAACACTGGAGGTTTTTAAGAAGAGATCGGACAGCCATTTGTCTGAAATGGTATAGGGCAGTAGTGGCGAACCTATGGCACGCGTGCCAGAGGTGGCACTCAGAGCCCTCTCTGTGGGCACACGTGCCATGCCCCGGAGATGGCAAGGGACTGGCCCCCACCGCCCTGGCCCGCCCACCCGGTCCGCCATGACCACCATCCAGACTTTTTTGTCTTTCTTATCGACAATTGTTAAGTCCGGGGTGTTATGTTGCAGGTGCTTGTCTTGATTTATTTACACGTAGTCCTTGATTTATGACCATAGCTGAATTCCCTTCCAAAGTCTTATTCTATATTCTCCTGAACTCTGTTTTTAGGTCAAGGGTGGAGTTGACCTAAATCAGGGATGGGGAACTATGGCCTCTGTATGACTTGTGGACTTCAACTCAGGAGTTGAAGTCCACAAGTCATACAGGGGCCATGGTTCCCCACCCCTGGCCTAAATCCTTTAATGCAGCTGCTTCATGCAAACACTGGCATCCCCAGCAGAGGGCAGCATTTGGCAGCTGTAGTTCAGCTCAACAAGAATGGCAAAAGGGCTCAGAAGGCAGCCGAAATGCTGATTTTTTGTTTGCCCCCACGAGAGAGTGGAAGAATCGTTTTCCAAGTGGCGCTGGATGAAACTGTAGAACTGGAAGCAAGATGGTTCCTAAGGAAGTCCATTGAGAAAGGTGCCTGAAAGGCAGGACAAGAAGCAACAGATGGAAACTAACCAAGGAGAGAAGCAACCTGGAACTAAGGAGGAATTTCCTAACAGTGAGGACAATTAACCAGTGGAACAACCTGCTTCCAGAAGTTGTGGGTGCTCCATCACTGGAGGCTCTTAAGAAGACACTGGGCAGCCACCTATCTGACATGGTATAGAGCAGGGGCTGCCACAAAAAGAGGGGGAGTCAAATTATTCTCCAAAGCACCGGAGGGAAGGAAGAGAAATGGCTGGAAACTGATCAAGGAGAGAAGCAACCTGGAATTAAGGAGGAATTTCCTGACAGTGAGGACAATTAACCAGTGGAACAACCTGCCTCCAGAAGCGGTGAATGCTCCAACACTGGAATTCTTTAAGAAGAGACTGGACAGCCATTTGTCTGAAATGGTCTAGGGCAGAGGTAGGCAACCTTGGCTCTTTTATGACTCGTGGACTTCAACTCCCAGAATTCCTGAGCCAGCCATGCTGGCTCAGGAATTCTGGGTGTTGAAGTCCACGAGTCATAAAAGAGCCAAGGTTTGCCTACCCCTGGTCTAGGGTTTCCTGCCTGAGCAGGGGGCTGGACTAGATGACCCCCTTCCAACTTTATTATGATTATTATTATGGTCGTAAGTGGAAGACTACCTGTATTCCACACAATCTGAGAAGGCTTACAACAGTCCCATCCTTGTGAATACTCTGGGAGTCGATGACAGGCCAAAAGGAAGGGCTGTGAACTGGAATCCAGAACCGGATGCTCTGGTTCGAATCTCGGGAAAGTTCCTATACTGGTAGTCCTCGACGTATGACAATTGAGCTCCACATTTCCGTCGCTAAGCAAAGCAGTCGTTAGGTGAATCACTGTGGTGGTTAAGTTAGTGACGTGGATGTTAAGTGGGTCTGCCTTCCTGGTGAACTTTGCTTGCCGGAAGGTCACAGAAGGGGATCGCGTGACCCCAGGACGCTGCGACCGTCATAAATACGAGCCGGTTGCCAAGCAGCTGAATTTTGATCACGTGACCCTGGGGATGGTGCAATGGTTGTAAGTGTGAAAAAACGGTCCTAAGTCACTTTTTTCAGTGCCGTTGTAACTTTGAATGGTTGCTAAACGAACTGTTGTATAGAATAATATAAAGTAATTGTCCTGCAAGGCCTTTTTCCAAGATATAAACCAGGGTCCATTTTAGTTTCATAGATAAATTGTAGTGTTTGATGATATCTGACTATTCCTTAATCGGTTTGGGAATAATGAAGGTACTATAAACCTAAGAACTGATTGCCTGTAAGCTAGGAAAGTGGATTTTCTAAAATATTCAGGGATAATTATTCGAGTAAAATCTCTTTGTTGATAGACTTGCAGATCTCAAATGCTATTACACAAATTAATAGTGATATTAATAGATGGTTAACAATCCCTACGAGATGCTGGAGAAGAATTAAATGTGGTAACAATGAATATGTATAACTTCACAATGGTTACATAGTTTAACAGGGACGCCTCTGTTAATTCCCCTTAGATATTTTTGATAATGTAATGATTAAATTTGTAAAGAATGGTAAGGACTCTGAGATGGTTTCTTTCTGGGTTATGGTTCCCAATGGGGTTTTAATCTTCCAAATTATTATTGTATTATACCAGCAAGCATATTTATTAGCCCTTGCTTTTCTTGGTATTAAAATGGCACTGATTATGTACCATTTTGAGCACAGTTAGACTTTTTATTCTATCAACTCTGAAATCCTGGGAAATATGTTATTCCCAGCTTTGGAGGCAATTAGACATAATGGGATATTATTGGGAAAACGAATTAAAATTTTCTTATTCTTATGAGATATTCATTCTCTGAAATAACCCTTTTTTTAAAAAAAATAGCAGAAGCAATCCAGCGATTCCGATGTTACTAAGTCAAAGATCTTAGGTTTTTAAAAAGTAATTTTTTGTTAATGATGTGTGGGTCAGAAAAGGGATTACCAGATTCCTCTTATTCTTTCTCTTTTGTTTTCTCCTGAAGTACCTGGATAAGATTATCTAGAAGTAAAATTAGAACTAGGATTAAGATCACACGTAGTCCTCAATTTATAGCCAATCATTTAGCAACCGTTTGAAATTATATATTTATAAAAAAATGTTATAAGCCACCAAGAGTTAACTTGCTTGAGCAAATAAATAAATAAAATGAATATAATCGCCCTGAAAAAAGTGAGTTATGACTGGTCATCACACTTATTATGACCATAACAGCATCCCCCCCCAGATCAAAATTCAGCCACTTGGCAACTGGCATGTACTTATGTCAGTTGTAGTGTCCTATGATCCTGTGATTGCCATTTGTGACCTTCTGATAAGCAAAGTCAATGGGGGGGGGAGCCGGATCCACTTAACGACCACATGACTCACTTAACGACTGCACGGTTCGCTTAACGACCGTGGCAAAAAGATTGTAAAATTGGGTGTGAACAACCTAATGAGAGTCTCCTAACGACCATGTGAGTCGCTTAACAACCGCAACCCAAAAAAGTTTGTAAAATCAGGCGGAATTCAGTTAATGACCACATCGCTTCGTGACAGAAGACCTAACTGTGGTCTCAAGTCGAACTCTTCCTGCCTGTGAAAAAGACAGGAAGTCTTCCTAACGGGCTGTGTTAACTTTGAGAGACTGGAGGGAAAAGCCACCACCAAGAGATCCCTGAAGCCTGAGGCAGAAATGTAATTGGGGAAAAATGCCTCAGAGGTGACTTCTTTTGAGGAGGGAGCACATGGAGGCTGGCAAGACTCTGTTTTAATAAAATTAGTAAGAGTTATGAGCATTTGGTTTTCTGAGGCTGGCCTACTCTGGAGGGCTGGCGTGAACACTTGAGGCGACGTTTTCCCTCAGAGCAGTTGGCCTGAGGGAAACTTAGGATAAAAACTGAGGGAAACTTAGGATAAAAACTAAGTCCGAGAGGGCCTTCTCTGAGGGAAAACCCCCCAATTCTGACAGAAACGACCCCCCCCTCAAGGGGGAGCCCAGCGCAGACCCTCCTCTCCCCTCGGCCGCCGCGCGGCTCTCTCTTCCCTCAGCGGGACGCTCCCGCCTCAAAAGCGAGGAGGAGGGGCGCCCTCCGCCGTTGCCGGGGCGACCGCAGAAGCCCCGCCTCGCCCCCATCCGCCTTCCCTGCAGCCGCCCCGACGCCCCGCCCCGGAGGGCGGAGCCGCCCCGCCCACCGCCCCGCCCCGTCGTCGCCCGATGCCGGCCCGGGAGCGGCCGAGCGAGGCAGCAGCAGCAGCGGCGGCGGCGGCAGCCGGAGCGGCGAGGCGAGGCNTCTGTGGTGGGGGGCTTGGAAGCGGTCGCGGGGGGGGCTGGGCGTGTCCTGGCCTCCCCCCCCTTTGCAAAAGATGCCAGGTGCGCCTTTGAAGTGGCCTAAGGTGTGCGGTGCCTGGGAGCCTCCGGGGGGGGCACCGCGGGAGGGGGGGTGCCCTTGGAATTGGGGAAGTGGGGGGGGGGAAGACAGGCCGTCCGGGGAGGGCCGGGTCTGGGCTGTGTAACCCTTGCCTAACTGCCCCTCGGATGCAGCATTGGGGGGGGGGGGTGCCCGAGTGCAGGGGCTTTTTGTACGTGTGTGTGTGTTGCACGCATTTGTGGAAAGGCGTGTACGTGTGCACGAGCCGCTCCTGGCGTGTTTGCAAGGGGCGGCCTGATCCAACGCGGAGTTCCTCTTCTTTGACACCTTTCTGGGTGTGTGTTTGCCTTTCTGGAGCTCACTTTGCCCCGGTTCTGCGGCAAAAGATGGTGGGGTGGGCTGCCCCCCCCGTTTCTCATGGGGGGGGGGAGAGACTGTGGTGGTTTCCAGCCGGCAGGTTGGGGGAGATCCCAGGGGTGGGGTCTGGCAGGGCTTTTGCCGGTGCTTTGTGTTTGTGTGTTGCACACCACAACTGATGGGTGGTGTAGAGAGGGGTGTGTGTGTGTGGGGGGGGGAAAGATGGGGCTGGAAAGGAAATAAGTTTTGGGGGGGTTCCCTTCTTATCTAAGGAATAAGGCATGTTTGGTCTAAGGCAGGGGTCTTCCAACTTGGCCCTTTGATGACTGGTGGACTTCAACTCCCAGAATTCCTCAGCCAGGAAGCTTTAAGACAGGGGTCTTCCAACTTGGCCCTTTGATGACTGGTGGACTTCAACTCCCAGAATTCCTCAGCCAGGAAGCTTTAAGACAGGGGTCTTCCAACTTGGCCCTTTTATGACTTATGGACTTCAACTCCCAGAATTCCTCAGCCAGGAAGCTTTAAGACAGGGGTCTTCCAACTTGGCCCTTTGATGACTTGTGGACTTCAACTCCCAGAATTCCTCAGCCAGGCACACTGGCTGAGGAATTCTGGGAGTTGAAGTCCACTGCTCTTAAAGTCTATATCAGGGGTCTTCAAAATCGGCCTCTGGTGGTTTCCAACTGGCAGTTTAGGGGGGATCCCAGGGGTGGGGTCTGGCAGTGCTTTTCCCGTGCTTTGTGTCTGTGTTGCACACCACAGCTGATGTGTGGTACAGAGAGGGGTGTGTGGGGGGGGGAAGATGGGGCTGGAAAGGAAATAGTCAGGATGTGTGTGTGGAATAAGGCATGTTTGGTCTAAGGCAGGGGTCTTCCAACTTGGCCCTTTTATGACTTGTGGACTTCAACTCCCAGAATTCCTCATCCAGAATTCTGGGAGTTGAAGTCCACAAGTCATAAAAGGGCCAAGTTGGAAGACCCCTGTCCGAGGGTGATTAATTTTTTTTAGAAATCCTGGCTTTTATAACCTTAAGTCCCGGCTTTCAAATACTGACACATGAAGATGGAGAACAGTTTTTTTACCTGTTGGACATAAATATGCCTTGCTGGGGATTTTGTACATTGCAACAGGGGCTGGTTATGTCCTCCTTATAGTTGCACCTACCTTTTTCTGTTTTTTTGGCCTTTCTGCTTCCTGTTTGCCCACCTCCCTAAAAAAAGAAAAAGCAACAGATGTTGACCATCCACCAGTCAGGAAGGGTTTTTACTCCAGGCTGAACCTCAGAAAGGGAATCGGAGGCGGTAGCTTCCTTTATTGTCTCTGCTTGTTTTGTGGGGTTGTTTTTTTTTCCTGGCTGTTTTCAAGTTTTGGATTCTTCTTTTTTACATTTTCCACATCTGGACCCCAGTTTTGCTTGTTACGTTATTTAAATCTAGATGACGCCCATCTCGCTGTAAAGCAGCTCACATCGTCAGAACACAACCGTATAAAATAACTAGAAGGTTAAAACTTTAAAAGTGAAAAAATAAGGAAAAATGAATCAATATGTAAATACAGTAGAGGTGGAATTTTACAAGCTTCAGAGATACCTCTCCCAGCTGCGGAGTTTCTTAAGACCATTTTACCTTGTTTATTCAGAAGAGACAAACGTGATTTTTTTTTTTTTGCAGAGGCCCAATGCATATGTGTGAATATGTCAGGGGCGTCCTCGGTTTTTTAATACACTGCTT
>NW_015390649.1:9543-11851 GCF_001527695.2 Protobothrops mucrosquamatus | reverse complement strand
CAGGGAAAGCCGGTTCCAGCCGTGGGATGGGGAAGCTGCCTTTTCTGCCTTCCCACCTGTGCGGCGGCCGTTTTTCACCTGTCTTGTCTTTATCACCCAGGTGGGCTTTTCCCGGTTGAGCCCAGCGCTGCGTGTGCCGGTCCAGCCCTTCTTGTCAAGGGCGGGGCCCGGTTGTGCAAATAACGCTGTGCCAATCTGCCGCTCACCTGGCTGGAATAGAGGGGAAAGTTCAGGTGAATTGCTCTCGGCACAAGTTGCCTTCAGGCGTTTAATAATAATAATAATAATAAAGTTGGAAGGGACCTTGGAGGTCATTTAGTTCAACCCCCTGCTCAGGCAGGAAACCCTACACCATTTCAGACAAGTGGCTGCCCAGTCTTCTTGAAAAACCTCCAGTGATGGATCAGCCACAACTTCTGGTGGCAAGGTGTTCCACGGATTAATTGTTCTAACTGTCAGGAAATTTCCTCCTTAGTTCCAGGCTGCTTCTCTCCTGGATGAGTTTCCATCCGTTGCTTCTTGTCCTGCCTTCAGGGGCTTTGGAGAATAAGTTGATCCACTCCTCTTTGTTGAAGCCCCATAGATACTAGAATACTGCTATTCCTGCTTTTCCCAAATAGTTTGGCACATTGCATTTTAATAATAATAATAAAGGTGGAAGGGACCTTGGAGGTCATCTAGTCCAACCCCCTGCTCAGGCAGGAAACCCTGTACCATTTCAGACAAATGGCTGTCCAGTCTCTTCTTAAAAACTTCCAGTGTTGGAGCATTCACAGCTTCTGGTGGCAAGCAGTTCCACTGGTTAATTGTTCTAACTGTCAGGAAATTTCTCCTTAGTTCTAGGTCAGTGGTTCTCAACCTTTTTAATGCCGCGACCCCAACCGGTCGTAAGTCGAGGACTAAACCAGTCGTAAGTCAAGGACTAAACCGGTCGTAAGTCGACTAAACCGGTCGTAAGTCGAGGACTACCCAACCGGTCGTAAGTCGAGGACTTTCCCTGCCCAGGAGCGCCGCGCATGCGTGGTTCCGCCCCCTGCGCCGGCCGAGGCGTAGCTGGCAAGCGGCAGAGACGGAGCAGGCCGACCACCAGCTGGCCCAGCCCAAGGGAGGTAAGGCACCCGCTGGAAAAGGGGAAAAAATGGTGGACAAAAAAAATGGCGGACAAAAAAAATGGCGGACAGCCTTGCTTGGCGACCCCCGTGAAATGGTCGATCGACCCCAAATGGGTCGAGGTTGAGAACCACAGGTTGAGAACCACTGTTCTAGGTTGCTTCTCTCCTTGATGAGTTTCCATCTGTTGCTTCTTGTCCTGTGCTTTGGAGAATAGCTTGACTCCCTCTTCTTTGGGGCAGCCCCTGAGATACTGGAAGACTGCTCTCCTGTCCCCCCTCGTCCTTCTCTTCGTTAAACTAGACGTACCCAATTCCAGCAGCCGTTCCTTGTATGTTTTAGCCTCCAGTCCCCTGATCATCTTTGTTTAGTTCGAAGGCACAACGGCAGCGAGACAAGGGACTGGTAATCGTTTTTCACACTTAATGACCATCGCAGCATTCCCCCGGCGTTGTGTAATCAAGATTCAGACGCTTGGCAACTAACTTGGGTTTATGACGGTCGCAGTGTCTTGGGCTCATGGGATCCCCTTTTGGGACCTTCTGATGAGCAAATGGGGGGAATCCAGATTAACAAACAAATGCAGTGATTCGCGTAACAACGGTGGCGAGAAAGGTTGTAAAACGGGATAAAATGCGCTTAATGTAAGCCCACTTAGCTTGGTTGCTGGCCTCCGGTGGAGGGGCCTGATTGTTGGGGTGCCTTGTGGGGAGACCCCGTCTGGTGGGAGATCAAGTTTGAGAAGGTTTGGAAATTTCTGCCGGTTGCTGGGGATCTTACTGTTTATCTTCCCCTAACTTTTATACTTTTATCTTCAATCTGGACTCGGCCTGGGAATGAGTAGCTTGTTCGAAATATGTGTAGGAGGGCAGCCTTGTGTCCTGTGTAAAGGTCCCAGGGGGGCAGGCCTTGAATTGTTCAGTTTGTGAACAAAAGGTTGTTGGAGTGAGGAAAGAAGACTAATTAAGGACTGTAAATCTGCAGAGTTGATCAGTGTTTCTCCTCCTTGGCCATTTTAACGGGGTGGATTTCCACTCCCAGAATCCCCCAGCCAGCCATGCTTTAAGAGGGGTGGGCTTCCACTCCCAGAATCCCCCAGCCAGCCTGCTTTAAGAGGGGTGGGCTTCCACTCCCAGAATCCCCCAGCCAGCCTGCTTTAAGAGGGGTGGGCTTCCACTCCCAGAATCCCCCAGCCAGC
>NW_015390649.1:5333-8939 GCF_001527695.2 Protobothrops mucrosquamatus | reverse complement strand
CACTCCCAGAATCCCCCAGCCAGCATGCTTTAAGAGGAGTGGGCTTCCACTCCCAGAATCCCCCAGCCAGCCTGCTTTAAGAAGGGTGGGCTTCCACTCCCAGAATTCCCCAGCCAGCATCTTTTAAGAGGGGTGGGCTTCCACTCCCAGAATCCCCCAGCCAGCCATGCTTTAAGAGGGGTGGGCTTCAACAGTCGCTAAACAATGCTCGTAAATTGAGGATTACCTGTATTGAAGCATCCCACCCTCACCATTTCTTTTGGGGGCGGGTCAGTAGCTGATGCAAAATTAGGGTCAGAACGAATAACGAAAAAAAGGAGGAAAATACAGCTAAACGTAGTTTACACCAGCCCAGTTCACTTGACTTCTCTGCATTATTATATTTTTGCAAACCAGTTTTGCTTTGAAATCAACCCCTGGTATAAATTGCTGGGGGGGAGGGGGGGTCCTCGCCTGCAGAGAGGAGAAGGGTGGAAATTGGATGGCTGCTCCCGAACTCGGTGGGAGAAAAACAGAGCCCTCTCACTCCAGCCAGCTCAGAAAGAGGCAGGATTTCTCTCCCTTGTTGTGTTTGCACAACAAGGGCCTTTGTGAAGAACCCCCCCCCCCAGGCTGGGTCACTCCAGGAAGGGCTGGCAGGGACACGAGCCCTCCCCACTTACCAGCTGTTCAGCATGGACTTAACCACTGGAGGGGGGGGGAGATTAAGAAGAGACTGGACAGCCATTGGTCTGGAATGGCTTAGTATTGAGGATTGCTTGAATAGGGGGTTGGACTAGAAGATCTCCAGGGTCCCTTCCAAACTTAGGATTCTATGAGGGAGGGAGGGTGGAAGGAAGGATGGAAGGAAGGAGAGAGGGAGGGAGGCAGGGTGAGAAGGAAGAGAGGAAGGAAAGAGGGAGGGAGGCAGGGAAGGAAAGGTAGGTAGGTAGGTAGGTAGGTAGGAAGGAAGGAAGGAAGGAAGGAAGGAAGGAAGGAAGGAAGGAAGGAAGGAAGGGGATGGGAATGAGGAGGGAGGAGGAAAAGGAGGGAGGGAGTGTGGAAGGAAGGAAGGAAGGAAGGAAGGAAAGAAGGAGAGAGAGGTAGGCAGTGGGAAGAGGAAGAGAGGAAAGGGAAGGAAGGAAGGAAGGAAGGAAGGAAGGGGATGGGGATGAGGAGGGAGGAAAGAAAGGAAGGCCCCTTCCAACTTTATTATTATTATTATTATTAAGGAAAGGAAGGAAAGAAGGGAGGAAGGAAGGAAGGAAGGGAGGGAGGGAGGGAGGGAGGGAGGAAGGGAGGAAAGGCAATAGATGGAAACTAATCAAGGAGGGAACCAACCTAGAATTAAGGAGAAATTTCCTGACAGTGAGAACAATTCATCTGTGGAACTGCTTGCCTCCAGAAGTTGTGGGGGTTTTTAAGAAGAGGTCGGACAGCCATTTGTCTGGAATGGTCTACTCTAGGCAGGGCCTCCTGCTTGAACAGGGGGCTGGACTAGAAGACCTCCGAGCTCCCTCCCAACTCTTGTTATTCTGAGTTATCCCAGGCCAGGGGCTTCCCAAATCTCCGTAAATCACCCCCAATTGGATAAAAAATGTTCTTTTCTGTGGGTAACAACACACAAACCCATTTCCCATCACAACAGGGGACATTTAAGTGGATGCAAAGATCCCCCCCCCCGTGTCCTAAAATAGATTTAAATGTCTCCCAAAATATTCCTATTGAGACAAAAATCGATCCACTCGCCGATAGTAATTTGCTGAAATGACATCAGGGGTCATTCCGTGAGATTGTTTTCATAATGCAGAGAGTCTTCGGGTTACACCTGTTTGTTAAGTGACTGTGCAAAGTTGCAAGGGGCCTGAAGGAAGGGACTTACAACAGGTCAACTGGTTGACCCCCACTCCTCTCTCTGTGACAGCCCCTCAAATATTCATGTCACCCCTAGTCCTTTTCTTTGTTGGCCCAGGCATTGCCAGTTCCTGCAACCGTTCTTCGGATGTTTTAGCCTCCAGTCCCCTAATCATCTTGGTTAACAGAGTGACAGAGCTGGAAGGGACCTTGGAGGTCTTCTAGTCCACCCCCTCAGCTCAAGCAGGAGACGCTGTACCATCTCAGACAAGTGTCTGCCCTATCTCTTCTTGAAACCCTCCAGTGATGGAGAACCCACAATTTCTGGAGGCAAATTGTTCCACTGGATAATAGAATAGAATAGAATAGAATAGAATAGAATAGAATAGAATAGAATAGAATAGAATAGAATAGAATAGAAAATATGGAATGGAATGGAATGGAATGGAATAGAATAGAATAGAATAGAATAGAATATGGAAAGAATAGAATAGAATATGGAAAGAATAGAATATGGAAAGAATAGAATAGAATAGAATACAATAGAATAGAATAGAATTATGGGCTGTAATTAGAATAGAATAGAATAGAATATGGAAAGAATAGAATATGGAAAGAATAGAATAGAATAGAATTATGGGCTGTAATTAGAATAGAATAGAATAGAATTAAAATTAGAATAGAATAGAATAGAATTAAAATAAGAATAAAATAGAATAGAATAAAATTAAAATATGAATAGAATAGAATATGGAATAGAATATAGAATAGAATAGAATAGAAGCTGGAAGGGACCTTGGAGGTCTTCTAGTCCAGCCCCCTGCTCAAGCAGGAGAACCTACACCATTCCTATACCATTTCAGACAAATGGCTGTCCAGGCTCTTCTTAAAAACTTCCAGTGTTGGAGCATTCACCGCTTTTGGAGGCAGGTTGTTCCACTGGTTAATTGTTCTCACTGTCAGGAAGTCTCTCCTTAGTTCTAGGTTGCTTCTCTCCTTGATGAGTTTCCATCCATTGCTTCTTGTCCTCACTGTCAGAAAATCCCTCCTTATTTTGAGTATGGATCTCAAAATACAGTACAACAGAGTTGGAAGGGACCTTGGTGGTCTTCTAGTCCAACCCCCTGCTCAAGCAGGAGGTCTTATACTAAGTCACACAATTGGTTGTTTCAGACTTTTCTTGAAAACGTCCGGTGATGGAGCACCCACAACTTCTGGAGGCAACGAGTTCCTCTGGTTAATTGTCCTCACGGTCAGGAAGTTTCTCTTTAGTTCCAGGTTGTTTCTCTCCTTGATCAGTTTCCATCCGTTGCTTCTTGTCCTGCCTTCAGGGGCTTTGGAGAATAGCTTGACTCCCTCTTCTTTGGGGCAGCCCCTCAGATACTGGAAGGCTGCTATCATGTCCCCCCTCATCCTTCTCTTCATTAAACTAGACCAGGGGTAGGCAACCTTGGCTCTTTTATGACTCATGGACTTCAACTCCCAGAATTCCTGAGCCAGCCATGCTGAGGGGAAAGGGAGAGGTTTCCAAGCTGAGCCATGCTGGCTCAGGAATTCTGGGAGTTGAAGTCCACCAGTCATGAAGGGGGCCATAGTTCCCCCATGATGGCTCAGGAATTCTGGGAGTTGAAGTCCACGAGTCACGAAGGGGCCATAGTTCCCCCATGCTGGCTGAGGAATTCTGGGAGTTGAAGTCCACGAGTCATGAGGGGGGCCATAGTTCCCCCATGCTGGCTCAGGAATTCTGGGAGTTGAAGTCCACGAGTCATGAAG
>NW_015390649.1:0-5311 GCF_001527695.2 Protobothrops mucrosquamatus | reverse complement strand
AGTCATAGTTCCCCCATGCTGGCTCAGGAATTCTGGGAGTTGAAGTTCACCAGTCATGAAGGAGTCATAGTTCCCCCATGCTGGCTGAGGAATTCTGGGAGTTGAAGTCCACGAGTCATAAAGGGGGCCATAGTTCCCCCATGCTGGCTCAGGAATTCTGGGAGTTGAAGTTCACCAGTCATGAAGGAGTCATAGTTCCCCCATGCTGGCTCAGGAATTCTGGGAGTTGAAGTCTACGAGTCATAAAAGAGCAAAGGTTGCCTACCCCTGAACTAGACATACCCAATTCCTGCAACCGTTCTTCCTATGTTTTAGCCTCCTAATCTTTTTCGTTGCTCTTCTCTGCACTCTTTCCGGAGTCTTAACTCAGTTGGATCAGCCGTTGGGCTCTTTCGGTAATAAATCAGGGTTTGCAAGAATTTTCTGTCTGCTGTCTCCCGCCCTTGTCTGGGATCGAAACTGAAGCAGAGTCCGCTTCGGGGTACGCCTGGCTGCGAGGCCTCCTGTGTGGCTGCAGAGATTCAGGATTTTGGGTATGGCTGCCAAGAAACCTACCTGGACAAACTCATGAAGTCATCGGGAGCCGAGCTGGAGGCAGCTCCACTTTGTGCAGAGTTACTCATCGTCAAGAAACGTGGAGCAAATGAAATTTCCTTCTGGGCGAGCCGGCAAGGAAGGTTCCTTACACCCAGGCAGTTTTCCCAAACTTTCACAAATGCTGAGACTCTAGAAAGAGTGCAGAGAAGAGCAACAAAGATGATTAGGGGACTGGAGGCTAAAACATAGAAGGAACGGTTGCTGGAACTGGGTATGTCTAGTTTAATGAAGAGAAGGACGAGGGGGGACATGATAGCAACCTTCCAGTATCTCAGGGGCTGCCCCAAAGAAGAGGGAGTCAAGCTCTTCTCCAAAGCACCTGAAGGCAGGACAAGAAGCAACGGATGGGAACTAATCAAGGAGAGAAGCAACCTAAAACGAAGGAGAAACTTCCTGACAGTGAGAACAATTAACCAGTGGAACTCCTTGCCTCCAGAAGCGGTGAATGCTCCAACACTGGAAGTTTTTAAGAAGAGACTGGACAGCCATTTGTTTGAAATGATATAGGGTTTCCTGCCTGAGCAGGGGGTTGGACTAGATGACCTCCACGGTCCCTTCCAACTATTATTATTATTATTAACAACCTGCCTCCAGAAGCGGTGAATGCTCCAACACTGGAGGTTTTTAAGAAGAGACCGGACAGCCATTTGTCTGAAATGGTATAGGCTTCCTGCCTGAGCAGGGGGTTGGACTAGATGACCTCTAAGGTCCCTTCCAACTTTATTATTATTATTATTATCATCATCATCATCATCATCAATCATCATCATCAATCATCATCATCATCATCATCATCATCATCATTATTATTATTATTATTATTATTATTATTATTATTATTATTATTATTATTATTATTATTATTATTATTATTATTATTGTTATTAAAGGCCTGAGAGTGAGTGAGTGGGGGGGAAACCAAATTCCCTTAACAACCGTGTTACTCATTTAACAACTGCAGTGATTCAGTTAGCAAATGCGGCAAGGAAAGTGGTAAAACGGGGCAAAACTGCACAAACCTCTCACTTAGCAACACATACTTTTGGGGCTCTGTTGTGGGTGGTAAGTTGAGGACTTACCAGCAAGATTAGCAAAAATGTTTAAAAATACGTCAGATAGATGTTGGAAATTTAAACACAATTCAGGCACGTGTTATCACGTTTGGCGGACATGTGACAAAGCGAAGAGCTATTGGAAAAAGAATACCTGCTTGGTTGGAAAAGATGTTGGGAGAACATGTAGACTTTAAACCTGAACTTTTCCTACTAGGTGTAAGGCCAGAAAAGATTAACAAACAAAGCCTACATTTGACCCTACCCGTCACAACAGCTGCAAGAATAATGTTTGCGCAATATTGGAAAAAGGAAAGAACACCACCAGAGGGAGAAATAATTAAAAAAAAAAATTGGAATGCGCAGAGATGGACAGATTGACTATGAGACTGAAAGAAAAAGGAAGAAACAGAATATTACCAAACCTGGGACTTATTCTATCAATGGCTAGAAGGAAAAAAATGAAGGATTAGGAATGAAATATGTATTAATGCTTTCAAACTCAGACAGCACGTTGGTTGAAAAAATTATTATATGTATGTAAGAAAAAAAATTAATAAAATCTTACCCCCCCAAAAAAAGTTGAGGACTCCCTGTGTATTCATTTTAACATCTGCAGTGGAGCTTAGCCAGATGTTAGGCGCGAACCACCACAGCCACATATAGGAAGAGTTCAGTTACCTATTTTATTACTCCTAATATTTGCACAGCAACCTTCCCAAGTGGTTTATTTATATTATCTAGATAAGGTGCAGCAGCATTCAAGACTTTGCCCTCTTGTGCCTACATAAGAATTCCAGACTAATTCCCTGCTTGACCCCTGCCCTTGTCTCGGCCAGGGGAGCATTAATTCCCCCCCCCCAAATTTCAAAATCTTTTAAAAATTGTTCTCCATAATTTGATATACAGCTGATCCATGGACTTAACAACTGTTCATTTAGTAACAGTTCGAAGTTACAACTGCACACAAAAATGTGACTTACGGCCAGTTTCCGCAGACAATCTTTGCAGCATTATATGATGTAAGATCTTGGGATGAATTGCGATAAAGGAAATTGGGGTTATTTAAAACTTGGAAACTATACACACTAAACGTTCAATTTAAATATTAATGGGAAACTAAAAATGGGGAAAAACTAACCAGGACTTTGATTGTCTAAAAAGATTGAATGTTAAAATGACTAAGATATGTATAAACTAAAAATTATTGAGAAATGTAAGAAAGTTATTTGTATTAAATTGATATAATAAGCATTGTACTAATTTGATTGTGAGGCAGTACATACCAAGGGGAAAAGAGAGGAAACATTTAATGTAATAGTTTGTGATCTGCACTAAAGAAATTTCTATGTTATTGAAGTATGAACCAACCCAGACGCCACGTTGCTTTTCAAATATTTAAATGTAAAACTGGAAAATCAAATAAAAAATAAAAAATAAAAATTGGAGGCTCGGCAACCGGCTCGTATTTATGACGGTCGCCGTATCCCGAGGTCATGTGATCCCCTTTTGCGATCTTCCCACAATGGGGGAAGCCACATTCATTTAATAACCATCTTTACTAACAAAACAATTGTAGTAATTCACTTAACAACTGTCGCAAGGTCGTAAAACGGGGCAAAACTCACCTAACAAATGTCTCACTTAGCAACGGATGCTTTGGGCTTCATTGTGGTCGTACATCCGAGGACTACCGGTAATCATTTTGAAATTGTTTTGTCAGTTCTGTCGAATACTGTACGGGAAGTCCTTGGACTTACGACAATGGAGCCCAAAATTTCCGTTGCTAGGGGAGATGTTTGTTGAGTGAGTTTTGCTCCATTTTAACGACTTTCCTTCCCCTCAGCATGGCTGGCTCAGGAATTCTGGGAGTTGAAGTCCACCAGTCATAAAAGAGCCAAGGTTGCCTACCCCTGGGCTAGATTGTGCCACAAAGGGCCCAAAATGCAGTCACATCTGGGCAGGTTTTTTTTTTTGCAACATCAGAACTTCAAAATTGGGTTATAAGTAGCTTTTGGGGGGGGGTCTGTTGATGCTACGTGACTGGTCATAAGTCAAGGAGTAAGTGTAGAGCAACCTGTCTCGTATCGTACTACCTACTGCCAGACAATCATCCATCCAGTTCCCTCCCTCTTCCCATCTCCTTCCTCCCCCTCCATACCTCCTCCTTCCCATCCTCCTTCTTCCCTTCCTCCCTTCCTCCCTCCCTTCTTCCCATACTTCCGCCTTCCCTGTCCCTCCCCATATTTCCTTCTTCCCTCCCTCCCTCCTTTCCATCCCCCTCTCCCTTCCTCCCTCCCATCTCCTTCCTCCCCCTTCCTCTCTCCCTCCCTCTTCCCATCTCTTTCTTCCCCTTCCCTACCTCCTTCCCATCCACTTTCCTTCCTTCCTTCCTTCCTTCCTTCCTTCCTTCCTTCCTTCCTTCCTTCCTTCCTTCCTTCCTTCCTTCCTTCCCCCTTCCCATCCTCCTCCTTTCCATCCCTTCCTTCCTCCCTCCGTCCCTCCCATCTTGTTCCCTCTCCCTCCTTCCCATCCTTCTTTTTCCCTTCCTTCTTCCCTCCTGCCCTTCCCTCCCTCTATCCCTCCTACTTTCCATCTCCCTCCCTCCCTCCCTCCCTCCCTCCTCCCTCAGGACAGAGGTGGATGGCTTAGGACAGTGGTGGCGAACCTATGGCACGGGTGCCAGAGGCGGCACTCAGAGCCCTCTCTGTGGGCACACATGCCGTCGCCCCAGTCCTAGGCCTTCAGCTGGGTTTTATAAAACCTTTTCGCTTTAGGCCTCGGCCGCCGTGTGCAAAAAAAAAAAAGGTTCAATCAATTAATCAATTTCAACTTCTCAGGGAAAAAAAAAGATCTTGCAAAGTTGGAATTGATTGATTGAACTTTTTAGTCCCACCCAGTCTGCCGTTACCACCGCAGCCACGCCCACCCAATGGGCCACACCCACCCAATGGGCCACGCCCACCCGGCACCCGACGATGCATAAGTGGGTTTTGGGTTGCAGTTTGGGCACTCGGTCTCTAAAAGGTTCGCCATCACTGGCTTCGGAACCCTTAACGTACTTACCTGGGTGTTCTTCTCTGTTGTATCCACGGCAGGCAGGCTGGCTGGATGAGGAGTTTGGCGTCCCTCACTGAGACCATCCGTCTTCTTTGAGCCTGGGCCTCTCCCGAACCTCTTTCCCACCATGTTCCACTTAATCAAGAAGGACCGAGACGGGTCCCGGAGGGAGAAGAAGGAGAAGAAGGAGAAGAAGGAACGCATGTCGGCCGCCGAGCTGAAGAGCCTGGAAGAGATGAGCCTGCGACGAGGTTTCTTCAACCTCAACCGGTCTTCCAAGCGGGACGCCAAGAACCGCCTGGAGATCTCCAACCCCATCCCCATCAAGGTGGCCAGCGGCTCGGACCTCCATCTCACCGACATCGACTCCGACAGCAACCGGGGCAGCGTGATCTTGGACTCCGGCCACCTCAGCACGGCCAGCTCCAGCGACGACCTCAAAGTGGACGACGGCACCTTCAAGGGCTCGGTTCTGCAGCGGGCCGCCAAGTTCGGCTCGTTGGCCAAGCAGAACTCGCAGATGATCGTCAAGAGGTTCTCCTTCTCCCAGAGGAGCCGCGACGAGAGCGCCTCGGAGACCTCCACGCCCTCCGAGCATTCGG
>NW_015390648.1:47268-50389 GCF_001527695.2 Protobothrops mucrosquamatus | reverse complement strand
CCACTTCTCTGAAATGATATAGGGTTTCCTGCTTGAGCAGGGGGTTGGGCTAGACCACCTCCAAAGTCCATTCCAACTCTGTTATTCTGTTCTGTTATTCTGTAATTCCAGTGTTTCTATTCCAGTTTTTCTCAACTGAGCAATGTTAAGGCGTCTGAATTTCAACTTCCAGAATTCCCCAGCCAGCTATGATATGATATGCTGGCTGGGGAATTCTGGGAGTTGAAATCCATGCCTCTGTTGAAGGAAAAGTCTTCATCGTGGTTCAGTCCAAGCCGGGAATAAACAACATGGCGATTGCTTTAGAAAGAAGGTTGCAGTTTATTGAAGAGGAGAGCCAGACAGAAAGATGGTTCTGGAAGAAAAGAGAGCAAGCACATGTAGGGAGTGGGTTTTTATACCCTCTGGAGCCTTTTATGTGGAGTTGTTCCTGTGGCATGAATTTTGACCTGTGTTCCTTTGGTATCTGTGGGTTAATCCTATTATGCCCTGTCTTAGAGTTTGGGTGGGGTATGTAGATTTTAGGTATCTTTGTCTTCTTAATCTTCTAGCTTCAATCTTCCTGAATGGTTTACATCTGCATTTCTACAGAGCTGGTTTCTGCTTGGGGGAGGGAGACTTGGGGCTATTAAGAAAACTGGGCATGCTTTTCTGCCTCTTTAAGATCCTTTAAGGAAATATATTTTTCTGCCCTTTTAATATTTCCTTTTCTGGGGGGCTGACTTCCCACACCTCTTAAAATTGCCCAGGTTGAGAAACACTGCCTGTTCTATAGCTCAGTAGATTTTGTGATGTCTGATATTCCCTCAGACTCATTTTGGCAAGGATGAAACAGAATACAGAATGGCAGAGTTGGAAGGGACCTCAGAGGTCTTCTAGCCCAACCCTCTTTTCAAACAGAAGACCCTATATCATTCAACAACAACAACAACAACAACAACAACAACAACAACAACAATAATAATAATAATAATAATAATAATAATAATAATAATAATAATAATAATAATAATAATAATAATAATAATGAGGTTGGAAGGGACCTTGGAGGTCATCAAGTCCAACCCCCTGCTCAGGCAGGAAACTCTATACCATTTTGGACAAATGGCTGTCCAGTTTCTTCTTAAAAACTTCCAGTGTTGGAGCATTCACCACTTCTGGAGGCAGGTTGTTCCACTGGTTAATTGTTCTAACTGTCAGGAAGTTTCTCCTTAGTTCTAGGTTGCTTCTCTCCTTGATTAGTTTCCATCCGTTGCTTCTTATCCTGCTTTCAGGTGTTTTGGAGAATAGCTTGACTCCCTCTTCTTTGTGGCAGCCCCTGAGATATTGGAACACTGCTATCATGTCCCCCCTCGTCCTTCTCTTCGTTAAACTAGACATACCCAATTCCAGCAACTGTTCCTTATATGCTTTAGCCTCCAGTCCCCTAATCATCTTTGTTGCTCTTCTCTGTACTCTTTCTAGAGTCTCAACATCTTTTTTACATCGCGGTGACCATCGCAGAGCAGTATTCCAAGTGTGGCCTTACCAAGGCATTGTAGAGTGGTATTAATACTTCATGTGATCTTGATTCTGGTCAAGTGGCTGTCCAATCTCTTCTTTAAAACCTCCGTTGATGGATCACTTACAACTTCTGGAGAGAGGCAAGCCATAACGATGGAGCAGAGGTGCTTGTAAGCAGTGGGGAGGATGGAGATTGTAAAATTTCTATCAAGGTTTATAGAACTCCATTCCAGAACATGAACCACAACTGCATGGAGACTTTTCTGTAAATAGAAAAGGCATCTCCTTCCTTCCATCTCCCCATATATATACAGTATGCTTAATTAAGAGCTGTGGTGGCGCAGAGTCGTATTGCAGACCCAGAAGACTGCTGATTTTTTTCCCCCATTGGCTCCATCCCCAGCTATGAAGTCTGATGTTCAGGACATCTGGCACCAAAGGACAGTCAAGAAGTCACAAGAAGTTCTTGCAAGAGAAGAGTTCTTCTTCCAGGTTCACAAGACTCTCCGGCGCATGTTCCCACATATTGATCCCTGCAGAAGATTAGCCATCATCTTTGACCTGTTCTCCCGAGACTTCCGAAATAACTTTAAAAAGAGTTTAAGATCTCTGTTCTGCACTGATTGCTCATTCCTTGGGACACCATATTAGCTGGCTGTGGGCACTAAGCAGGGGGGGCTCAAGGGGGTCAAAAAAGTCAAGATGGTGGTTGCAACCATTTCTTGGCAACATTGATGCATTTCAATGATGGAGACTTTCCAGCAAGGCTAAATGTCTATGGAGAATCTCCATCATCTAGGGCAGGGGTAGGCAACCTTGGCTCTTTTATGACTCGTGGACTTCAACTCCCAGAATTCCTGAGCCAGCATGGCTCAGCTTGGAAACCTCTCCCTTTCCCCTCAGCATGGCTGGCTCAGGAATTCTGGGAGTTGAAGTCCACGAGTCATAAAAGAGCCAAGGTTGCCTACCCCTGGACTAGGCAATTGAAAAAAACATTCTGGAAGAAGTCAATGACAAGATTTTGTGACTAAAGCTACGGACTAAAGGCATGCCCATGTAATCCCCAAAGTTGACCTCCATTGAAAAACATCTTTACTCCTTTATCTTTTAAAAGTATTCAGTGCAGTCTGGCAAAAGTAATGTGGGAACGAAGCTGACAAGCTCAGGAATTCTGGGAGTTGAAGTCCACGAGTCATAAAAGAGCCAAGGTTGCCGACCCCTGATCTAGAGTCATAGTTGTCCCAAAGGTGCTTTTCAAAGGCAACCGGACTTTCTTGGTTTTTTTCCTTGAAAATGTTTTGCTTCTCATCCAAGAAGCAACTGAAGAAGTCCAGTTGTCTTTTGAAAAACACATTTGGGAGTTCCAGCACGGCTCTTTTATGGAATCTAGCCGGGTGCCCTGTAGCCCAGAACCCCATGAAACCATTTGTTCTACTTGCAGAATGCTATTGGGGGAAAAAAGTCCCCCTATATAAGGAGGGAGGCAAAATGAAGCCAGGGAATTTTTTTAATATTTTATATTGTGAAACTGATTGAAAGATATCAAGAACAGAATCTCAGCAAAGGTCAACCATTAGCAAGAATTGAAAGGTTCAGATTTGGTGGCTACTGGGATGGG
>NW_015390648.1:41061-46872 GCF_001527695.2 Protobothrops mucrosquamatus | reverse complement strand
TCTTCTTCTTCTTCTTCTTCTTCTTCTTCTTCTTCTTCTTCTTCTTCTTCTTCTTCTTCTTCTTCTTCTTCTTCTTCTTCTTCTTCTTCTTCTTCTTCTTCTTCTTCTTCTGCCATTATCTGAAACTGAATTTAAGTGAAAGTCCTTTCCAATTTAGCACAGCGTCCAATAACTTCATCTACTTGGTATTTTTCAAACTCAGCAACTATAAGATGTCTGGACTTCAACTCCCAGAATTCACCAGACTGGCTGAGAAGTTGAAAAATATTGATCTATTTCTACATGGACTATCATTTCTTAGAATTTCTCTCTCTCCCCCATAACAATTAGCTCTACTCTGTTTAGGGTTTTTTTCAGGATCACCCGAGGTCAGCTTGGTGCTGACACCTGCTGAGCCAATGCAAAACAGCAGTGGGAATTCACAAAAATCTGACTTCCTAAAACAATCTTTGCAAAAAAAAATTGAAAGGGTGTTCCTTTCCACAAATCTCATCTCTTTGTTTTTTAAAAAAAGAAAAGGCAATGGGGCTTGAAGATTTTCTACCAGGAAAAAAAAAAAAGAACGATGGCAAACACGGAATTACTTGTCAAATGCTTTGAAACATAGGAAATGCTGGAAAGCAAAAAAAAAATGCATGGCTTTGCTTAAAAGAGGATAGAATCCTGTGATGAGACCTCAGGGGAAATTTTATAAGCCCCCAGCAAGTCACTGACCAAGGTTGTTGTTTTTTTAATGTCAAAATATAATTCTTTTGACCTTGGTAAGAATATTTTTCTATAGCTTTTCAGACAAAATCAAAATACAACTTAGTTGACAGTTAGAAAAAACAGCCCTTATTTCAGGAACTAACCATACACAGGAAAGAAAGAAATGAAGAAGAGGGAGGAGAAAATAGCAAAACCCCTTCCCCTTCTAAGTTTTGAAATTAATTTAAGAAAAAGATAGCAAGGCTATGCTGCTTCAGAGAAGAGGCAACCGGTTTAACGTTTTTGGGGAACTCTGGTGAAAGATATACAGGCAGTCCTCGGTTTACAACCATTCATTTAGCGACCATGTGAAGTTACAACAGCATTGGAAAAAATGATTTATAACTGGTCCTCGTTCTTGCGACCGTATCACAGCATCCCAGCAGGATCAAAACCTGGGTACTTGACAACCAGCGTGCGTTGATGACAATTACAGCTTTTTTAAGAGTCTCAGGATCATTATGTGCAATCTTCCTAGCCGGCTTCTGATAAGCAAAATCAATGGGGATAGCCAGATTTGCTTAATGACTGCATGATTCACTTAAGAACTGCCATGATTCACTTAACAACTGTGGCAGAAAAGGTCATAAAAATAATAGAATAGAATAGAATAGAATAGAATAGAATAGAATAGAATAGAATAGAATCTGGAAGGGACCTTGGAGGTCCTCTAGTCCAGCCCCCTGCTCAAGCAGGAGAACCTATACCATCTCAGACAAGTGACTGTCTAGCCCAGTGATGGCGAACCTTTTAGAGACCGAGTGCCCAAACTGCAACCCAAAACCCACTTATGCATCGTTGGGTGCCGGGTGGGTGTGGCCCATTGGCTGGGTGTGGCCCATTGGGTGGGCGTGGCTGCGGTGGTAACAGCAGACTGGGTGGGACTAAAAAGTTCAATCAATCAATTCCAACTTTGCAAGATCTTTTTTTTTCCGCAAGAAGTTGAAATTGACTGATTGATTGAACCTTTTTTTTTTTTTTTGCACACGGCGGTGGAGGCCTAAAGCAAAAAGGTTTTATAAAACCCAGCTGAAGGCCTAGGACTGGGGCGACGGCACACGTGCCCACAGAGAGAGCTCTGAGTGCTGCCTCTGGCACCCGTGCCATAGGTTCGCCACCACTGGTCTAGCCTCTTCTTAAAAATCTCCAGTGATGGAGCACCCACGATTTCTGGAGGCAAGCTGTTCCACTGGTTAATTGTCCTCACTGTCAGGAAATGTCTCCTTAATTCCAGGTTGCTTCTCTCCTTGATCAGTTTCTAACCATTGTTTTTCGTCCTTCCCTCCGGTGAATAACGTGACCCCCTCTTCTTTGTGGCAGCCCCTCCGATACTGGAATACTGCTATTATGTCTCCCCTATTTCTTCTTTTCTTTAGACTAGCCAAACCCAGGTCCTGCAACCGTGTTTCTTTGCAGTCACAACAGAGCTGCTTATCAGCAACTCTGTCTGTTTGATATTACTGCGACAAACTGGGTTATCTTTTTTCAGGATGGAAGGGATTCATATTGGTCTGTTCAGCAACTAAAGCTAGGTGGCATCCTTTCAGGCTTTCAAAGCCAGCCCATTTACAAGGGCATATTTTTTTTTCTTTATTTTATTTTTTTCAGATCAGCAATTTAAGTCATCCTTTTAGTACTGGATAAACTTTTAGACTGGGGTTATGCATAAAGCTAAGAATTGGTCTCCGGTTTTCATAAAGGTTTGTTCCTTTAACGATCAGTTTTTCAATTCCTCCTCGGTCAGCTGTGCCATTAAAACAATACTCAGGAGTGCTTTAAAGTTAATTTAGATCACTCTGAAGTGGCAAAAGACATTAGTTCTTAGATGTCTCACTTCTTCCTGCCAACTCCCTGATTTCTGACTGCCGGTGAGAGGAGTGGAATCTCTAAGGCAGGGGTAGGCAAGCTCGGCTCTTTTATGACTCATGGACTTCAGTTCCCAGAATTCCTGAGTCAGCTATGCTGACTCAGGAATTCTGGGAGTTGAAGTCCATGAGTCATAAAAGAGCCGAGGTTGCCTACCCCTGCTCTAAGGGGTTCACTGAGGCAGCATTAAGTCTGCTTCTCTTCTATTGATTAAGCCTGCTGTGTGTGTGTGGATTGCAAAGCTCTCAGCGATCACCAGAGGGCAGCACACAGATATAAAACTTCCCTTTCTATCCCTCTAGTGGTCAGATGGATGTTTGCAACCCCAATAAGATTACCCTTTGCAAAGCACACCAAGATGAACCACTGTAGAAGTCTTTGCTCAACAAAAGACAGCTACCTCTTTCACTACTGTAAGTGTGAGAACACCAGAACCCACATGCAGACATTTCACTAGATTGTCCAACTTGTTTGGAACATTTATTGAAAGCAATCTCTTTTCTATATTTGGTCCCATTCCAGACCTCTCCAGGATAGATAGATAGATAGATAGATAGATAGATAGATAGATAGATAGATAGATAGATAGATAGATAGATAGATAGATAGATAGATAGATAGATAGATAGATAGATAGATAGAGACAGACAGACAGACAGACAGACAGAGAGACAGACAGACAGACAGACAGACAGATATAGATAAGCTTTATTGTCATTTTTTTTCTGTGGGTACAATGGCACACATTAAAAATGAAATTTAGTTGCTTGCTCTCAAAGTGTACACATACATAACACACATTTAAACATACTATATACAACATATGTATAGACCTACACCCTTACATATAAGCAGGGCTTTTTTTCTCATAGAACGCCCAGAACGGAGTTCCGGCACCTTTTTTGGATGGAACCTTATAGGGTAGGCAAGGTGGGTTGTATGAAGTGTGTGAGTTCTGGCACCTTTTTTTTTTTTTTACAAAAAAAGCACTGCATATAAGTAACAAATAAATATTAATCACTGGAGGAAGCTTTAGAGTTCACAAGGTTAATACTGTATGGAACAAAACTGTGACTAAATTTGGATCTTTTGCTTCAGATACCACGGAGCCTCCTCCCAGAAGGTAACAAGGAAAACAGGTCATGAAGAGGATGTGTCGTGTCCCAGATAATCTTACGGACCCTGCTCAAGCAACACTTACATGCTATGTCCTGGATGGGAGGGAGGGAACTGCCAATGATCTTTCCGGCCATCCTCACCACTCTCTGCACCTTCCTGTCTGAAGCAGGGATGCTTCTAAACCAGACTGTGATGCTGTATGACAGGATGCTCTCGACTGTCCCCCTGTAGAAAGTGGTCAGGACAGGGGAAGGAAGATGTGCTTTTCTCTTGCGACGCAGAAAATGCAGACACTGCTGTGCCCGCTTCACCAGTGTCTTGCTGTTGAGCGACCAAACCACCCTACTTGTTAACTGCACACCCAGAAATTTGATGCTGGTAACCATCTCCTGGGTACCTTTCAGCCCATCACAATATCTCAGCCTGACCTACCTTATAAGGATGTTTTAATGAGATAAAATTGGAGGAGGGAGTTCTCCTGATGATTGGCCCAAAGTCATCCAGATGACTTTCATATTTAAGGCGGGACTAGAACTCACCATCTCCTGGTGATTGGCCCAAGGTCACCCAGTTGGTTTTCACACCTAAGGTGGAATTGGAACTCACTGTCTCCTGGTGATTGGCCCAAAGACACCCAGCCAGCTTTCATGAAGATGGCTTTGGGCCAATCACCAGAAGATAGTGAGTTCTAGTCATACCTGAGGCATGAAAGCCAGCTGGGTGACTTTGGGCCAACTTTCATGTCTAAGACAGGATTAGAACTCACCGTCTCCTGGTGACTGGTCCAAAGTCACCCTGTTGGCTGTCATGCCTAAGGCAGGACTGGAACTCCCAGTCTCCCGGTGATTGGTCCAAAGTCACCCAGCCAGCTTTCATACCTAAGGCGGAATTAAAGCTCACCATCTCCTGCTTTCTAGCTTACGATAATACCTTCATTACTAGACCAAACTGCAACAAACATGTGAAGGGAGCAGGGTTTTGATCCTGCAGCTGCAGATACTATCTTGATTTTTTTTTCCCTTGGAAGAAACCCTACATTTATCTGACTTTTTTTTTTACTGTTTACCATGAAACAAATGCCCATCTTCATTCTTCATCTTTGTCATATGTTGACTTGGATAGTCAATGCTAACTGGAAATAACTATGTGTAAATGCTGGTATAAAATCTCTTTTCTAGCCATACCGTTTCGCTTGCTCTCTCATCATGAGAAGGAGGCTGAGATGAATTCCTAGGAGGGTTTCTAAATAACGTAGAGGTGTGAACCATTTCAGCCTTAAACGTTCCTGCTATCTGAATTGTCCATCAATGTTAGTGTAAATATTTACACTCCAGTCATAGTCAATGAAATGGCACACCTGTCAGCCCCTTATTATTGCTCTCCAAAGCATCGTAGTGCTAATGCATTCAAGATTTATCCTGTTCGGATTCCCTTGCTAGAGATGGGTGAAAATGTCAGTGGTTCTTCTTTAAAATATGATGGGAGCAAAATGGGGAAATCTTTTCAGGAATCAAATGGGATCTGAGAGATTCTCCCTCGTGTAAGTTGGTGGCAAATTTGTGCACGCCATTGTCACAGAAGCCAATTCAGCTGAAGAATGGAAGGAAATAATTGATTCTCTGAAGCAAGAAGCAGCAAGAAACAATGGGTGGAAGTTCCTCAGAGGGAGATCCAATCTGGACCTCAGGAGGAATTTCCTTACAGGGAGAACAATTAATCAATAGAACAACTTGAATCCCAGAGTTGTGGTGCTCCACAAAATGGGGCAAAACTCACTTAACAAATGTCTTGTTAGACATAGATATTTTGGGCACAAATTGTGGTTGTAAGTCAAGGTACCACTTCAGTAGGAAGGTAACAGCGTTCTGTGCTCCTCAGAGTATGGTCATGCTGGCCACATGACCATGGAAAACCGTCTTCGGACAATGCTGGCTCCCTTGGCTAAGAAACAGAGATGAGCACCATCCCTTAGAGTCAGAAACAACTGCACAGGGGGAAGAAGAAGAAGAAGAAGAAGAAGAAGAAGAAGAAGAAGAAGAAGAAGAAGAAGAAGAAGAAGAAGAAGAAGAAGAAGAAGAA